>NW_028258327.1:27955344-28115067 GCF_053883595.1 Heterocephalus glaber
GATTTATGTAATTCCAGTCAATGTATAAGTAATGTTCCTTACAGAAATGGAGAAAGCAATCCTAAAATTTATATGGAACCAAAAGAGACTTGGGATAACAAAAGCAATTCTGGCCAACAAGGGCAAGGTAGGGTACAGTACAATCCTGGCCTTCAAGTTATACTATAAAATTACTACAATAAAACCAACATGGTACTAGAAAAACAAAAAACAAAATACCCACCAATGCAAATCAAAACACAGACTTGTAGATTAGTGGAACAGAATAGAAGATACAGAAACAACTCTGGGAGTACTCAAATATGTTATATTTTTTATTTTTTATTTTTACTTTTTTGGTACCAGGAATGGAACTTGGGACCTTGTGCTTGCAAGGCAGGCAGTGGAACCACTGAGCTAAATCCCTGGCTCCAAGTATGTTATTTTTGACAAAAGTGACCACATCCCTTCCTGTAGGAATGATAGCCTCTTTAACAAATTGTGAGAGAAAACTGGCTATCTTCATGCTGAAATTTCAACCCAGACCCATATCTCACACCCTGCACTAAACTAAATTCAAAATGGATGCAAGATCTAAGCATTAGAACAGAAAGAATCTGCTAGAGGATGAAATAGCAGTGTGAGGAAGTTCTGGCTATCCTCTTCTCATGTCTCTAATTGCACTCTTGTGGCTACCATGATGACTTGAACAGATCCAAAATGTTTACTTTTCTTTTTCTTTAACAAGAAGAGCCAGATGTTTCATGGTACCAGACCAATTGAACAGAGTGGATGAGGTCACACAATAATGTTTTCATAAGCCTACATTTTTGTTAGATGGCAATTGGGAGTAGCGTTCACTGTATTTTTTAATCATATCTCATAAAGACACAAAAGAGAACTTCCAGACCTACTTTAGAAAGTGTCAAGAATGATTAGATAAGTGTGCTCAAATGATGGGGAGTGTTTTGAACAAAATTAATGGCAATATGTCTTTCATTAAAGTTTTTAAATTTAAAGACATCATATATTTTTATCACACTGCATAAAATAAACATCATTGTTCTTAAAAAAATTTTATCTATACCAAAATAACTAATAGTGCCAAGATTGAGAAACTTTGTTATAAATAAATTTTGTAGATATGCTTTTGAAGTAACAAGGAATACATTGAGTGAAAATGGCCATACTTCCAAAAATACTATATAGATTTAATTCAATACTGATTGAAATTCCAAAAATATACTTCACAGAACTAGAGAAAACAATCTAAAAATTCATTTGGAACCAGAAGAGACCTAGAATAGCAAAAGCAATTTTAGACAACAGAGACATGGCCGGGGGTATCACAATCCCCAACTTGAAACTATACTACAAAGCTACTGTGTTAAAATCAGCATGGTACTGGCAAAGAAACAGACCTGAAGATCAGTGGAATAGATTAGAAGATGCAGAAAAAACTCTAGACATACTCAGCCACCTCATCTTTGACAAAGGAGCCAACCACCCTCATTGGAGAAAAGATAGCCTGTTCAATAAATGGTGTTGGAAAAACTGGATTTCAACCTGCCAAAGATTAAAACTAGAACCATACCTATCACCATGCACTAAACTAAGATTGAAGTGGATTAAAGAGCTAAATATCAAGACAAAAACAGTAAACTTGCTGGAGGATAAGTTAGGTAGAACTCTCAATGACATTGGCATAGGAAAAGACTTTATGAACAAATCTTCAGTAGCATGGGAACTAACACAAAGAATCAACAACTGGGATCTCATCATATTAAAAAGCTTCTGCACTGCAAGAGAAACTACCAACAGAGCTAAGAGACAACCTACAATGTGGGAAGAAATTTTTAGCAGCTGGACCTCAGACAAGGGTCTACTATCTAGAATATATAAAGAATTGAAAAAAATCAGACCCCCCAAATTCAAAGACCCAATTCAAAAATGGGCATCCGAAATGAACAAACATTTCTCAGACCAAGAAGTAAAAGCAGCAAATAAATATATGAAAAAATGTTCAACATAACTGGTCATTGGAGAGATGCAGATGAAAACAACACTGAGATTCCACCTCACCCCACAAAGAATGGATGCTATCAAGAAATCAACAAATAACAAATGCTGGAGCTGGTGTGGAGAAAGGAACCCTTTTCCATTGTTGGTGGGAGTGCAGACTGGTGCAACCACTGTGGAAATCCGTATGGAGATACCTCAAAGAACTAGGACTAGAGGTCCCTTTTGACTCAGATATTCCCCTACTGGGTATCTTCCCCAAAGAATTAAAAGAATTGTACCACAGCAATATATGTGCACCTATGTTTATAGCGGCACAGTTTGTAATAGCTAAAGCTTGGAAACAGCCCAAGTGCCCATCAACTGGAAACTGGATAAAGAAGATGTGTTTTTTTTTATAAGATGGAGTACTATTCAGCCATAAAGAACGAGAAACTAGAGTCATTTATAGCTAAATGGATGCATATTGAAGCCATACTCTTAAGTGAAATAAATAGGGCACACGTGTAAATACCAAATAGTTGCTCTAGTGTGAAAAACCGAAAGTGTAAATAAGGAAGAAAATGATTAAAACGAATAATTGATAATTTGAAATAGGAGAAGGTCCATAGGGGTAGGGGCGGTGGGAGGGAAAGGGAAAAGGGAAGAAGGGAAAGGAAAACTTATGAGAAAGAAAAAAAATGGAAACAAAGTCTACGTAAATATGGAAGGGTGGTGAGGGTGAAGGGCGCATAGGTAATGGGGGAAAATATAAGAACTAAGATACATCATGTCCAGGTACAAGTACCCAATGATAAATGTAAATGTATTGTATACCTGAAATGTACCAATTAATATATAAATTAAAAAATAATAAAATAAAAATAAATACGTGAAAGAGTGAAGAGTCTTTAAAAAGTATAATGCAAATAAAACCTCACAAGAATTTTTTCATAATGGAATGTGTGCTCAGTAAGATAAAACACTACAAGCTAATCAGTCTTTCGTGATATATGTTGGTCTGCTTGTGACAGTTTTATCTATATAGAGAAAATGTATTCCCTATGCATATCACTATTATAGATAATTATAGCATCAATACAGATCTTGTATCTGCATTTGGAAAACAGAATGAATTCACAGAAATGCCACAACAAAAATACCAAGAATTTTTTTCATTTTTTATCTCTTTTTGAGTGTAGTTCACATATATGCATTCAATAAATTTTATTTTTCTTTAGTCGATTTGCCAGAAGACTATTTGATTTTATTTGGATGGAGGGGAGCCTGTGTGGTATTATTATCTTGCAGTATTGGTTATGTTACTTAAGAATTTGGAATCAATGAAAATTGCTAAATTATATCCTTGAACTCGTAAAATAAACAGAATTAACATTATGTCGTAGAAACTGCATGGTATAGTTGGATTACTGAAAGCCTTATCAGGAACACTGTAGGTCCTCAGAGACAGTAGGAGAGAAACTGAGGCAGAATGTAGCTGAAAAGTGAAGGTTACTATTCCTTCCTCTTAGTCTGAATTTCCTCAGACATAATCATTTTCTAGGATTGAAAAGCAGAATTAAACTATTACTTATATTTTCTGACTTCTTTGATCAAAATGTTTAAACCTGTGCAATTTCTTCTATTTTTTGAAATTCTCCCTCCCCTTTCTTGATATGCAATTCCCCTACTAAATAGCACTAAGAGTAGAAATTGGAGCTTTTTAGGGATAACTTGCAGCTGTTTCATTCTTGCATTCTGGTTATTCTCTCCCTTCAGCCTCAACTCTCATAAAAGAACCACATGTACTATTGGTGTCTAGTTGCCCAAGCTCAGTGGATTTATATTTTTTTGATGAGGCTAATCTATAGTAAAATAACAGCACATTTCTACAAGAAGCTTATATCCCTTCTCAACTGGTTTCCAATATTACTTATGTCATCTATCACATGGCACATAGAATTTTGAGTACTTACTGAATAACTTCCACAAATAAATTCTGCTTGCTTTTGGCAGCAAGAAATCAAGAAGAAAAGGTGCCAGAAATGTGGGTTGCATAGAAATACTTCTGAATAGTTCAGTATGGAATTTTATTTAATTCTTTTGTTTTATAGTGACACTCAGGCCTTGGAAGATGTACCAGGAAGACTAAGTAACAGTGTTCTTCCTTCATTGAGCATGTGTCTTTTGTCTTCTGTCATCCAGAACTGCTCATGCAATAGTGAATTCCAGGTTTTAAGCAGAAAGCAACCCTCATTTCATTGTCATAGCACTGAGCTCTACATTGACCACTACTCCTTCTGCACTCTTTGCTCAAATTCACACTACCATATTCAGGATCTCTCCTTTTGGCTGTAAGAAGAAAAGAACGACTATAATTAGTGATGTAGTTAATGACACATTAGTGTTCTACAAGGAGTCATTTATAAAAGCCAAAGATAATAGAGTGAAAATTCTCATCTACTGGGAAAATTTTGTGTAAATTTACTGTCTTCAGTATAAGGAATATTTTAGAACTCAGAAAATGTCTGGGATCTAAGTTAGGCATTTCAACTATTGCATTATCAGCGACTAGGCAGCAACTCAAATGTAGTTCTCAAAGTCAACAGTAAAAAATAGGAATGATTTATTTATTTATTTTTTGCCAAGCCCTATCTCTGCAATAATCTAAATCCATTTGAGCTGTCCATTTTTTTTCGCTCTCACAGACATCATTTAAATTGAAGGTTGTGTCTTTTGAATTCTTTCTGCAATTTTGACTGCAGCTCAATTTTACTTTTCTAAAATGTTGAGGATTAGCCAGTGCTAGGCAATTGACCTGAATTCCCACAAACTTCTGGATATTTTTGGATATATTTCCCTAAAAAGGTAATCTAACTTAGACACACATTGTAAAACAGCACTGATAAATTTAAAAAAAATGGGAATTATTAGAAGATACAGCAATGGACACTAACCTTGAAAAGAATTACCTCCATTTGTTGTTCATGTTGTTAATCCTCTTAATTAGAGATCCACAGACTGTAGGTAGGGGCCAGACTCAGCCTGCCATTCCTTATAACCCAATTGACACCTACTTATTTATATATCGTCTTTTGCATTACAGGGATGCAGTTGTGATCACAAAGCTCATAAAACTAAAATATTTGCTATTTACCTTATTTCTAGAACAAAAAGTTTACTAACCTATTTTCCATGATTCTTTTTCTCATCAAATATGAAAAAAAATGAGTAAAGAATTTTTAGCTGGAGTCATGAGGATATTCAGACAATACTGAAAAGGCTGTTATGTAGAAGACATGTATCTTATCCACATCTAAAAAAGCAAAACTACTTGGGTCTAGTAAATTTACTCTTGTAGAGCTTAATGCCAAGCTCTATGGCACATTTTCTCAACTTTAGCAATACTGACCCCTGTGCTTGATAATTCTTTGTTTTTGTGACTTGCTCTATGCACAGTAGGATGTGAAGCAGCATCTCTGGCCCCTGCCCATTTCAAGCCAATAGTACCAGTTGTGGCACCTGAAGGGTCTCCAGACATTGCCTGATGTCTCCTGGGTGAAGTCATTTCATTTCACACTGAAAATCACTCTTATCGTGATATTGTGAAAAGACAAAAAATAAATATCATCTCTTCCCACAGATAAAAGACACAAATATTTTTTCTCTGAGGGCTCTGCTAATGACTTTCAGGAGAATAATGTTCCCCCCATTTCCTTCTGAAATCCCTTCAAGTGATTCATTCATGCTGCACTATTACATCATTCTAACAAAATGGAATTTCTTTAATATTATATGAATCTTAACTTGGTACATAGGCTACTATTGGGTGAAATGAATTGTCAACCCAAATTTCTTATTTCCAGTCATCTGCTTCTGTACTCTATAGGTTACCATTATCTCTTAAGCAACAGGGGAAAAAAACCATAACTTTTCTTTCAGCACAAACCACATTATCTTATGTTCAAAGCCATGTCAGATTTAAGAAAAAAAAATTTTATCCTAACACATTTTTTAAAAATTTGACAGATAAAATAAAGGGAATGGGAAAATATCCTATTTCTAACTTACTATACTTTTAGAAATCCTAGAAAATGAAGAAGCAAGCTAAATTATGGAAACGAAAATTTTCCTGCATAGAAAATTTGAGGACTTTTATATACACATCTTTTCATCTGTAACTGTCTAAGTGGAAAAAGTATGAGATTTTGTATCTCAATTTTGAGTAGGATTTTTCACTACACACAAAACTGAACGATATATAAAAACAAAGGAGGAACTCTAAAAGACACAAATATGATATTTGTTTTTCAATTTAATTCAACTGCTGTATGTTGATGGGCTAAAGATGAAGATATCATCTTCATTGCTTTATTATTTATTAAATTTCTGTATCTAATATAATCCTTTATTTTGAGGAGAAAAATGTAAATACATATCTGAACATATTTGTTTTTATTGTTATTGTTACTTTAGGATTTTTTTTGTCAATAATAGTAGGAGTTCTCTAAAGATTTGGTCCATGTATGAAGGAAAAATAAAAGACAATGGCTTCAATATGAAAATAAAAAAATATATACAAAAGGAATTAAGACTAATATTATAATCTACATCACTATATCCCATAAGCAGCTTATAATTTGTAAATCTATAGGGCACACAGTTTTAAGTTTACTGAATAAATATATGAATAACTTTAGTTATTAATGGAAATATCTGATGTGGCTATTTTAAGGAAGAGAATGCTGAGAATTTTTTTAATGTTAGTTTTATAGGACATAGAAGAAAATGACTTAGTTCATTTTGGAAGCTATGCAAATCTGTATGAAATTTATTTTTTCTGTATAACACTGGAAAATATCCAGAGATCCTTTTATAAACAATTTTTGATGAAGGAAAAGTTATTGTATTAACTAAATTAACTATACAAATTTATTATTAAAGATTGACATCTATATAACATTTTAATTTATTTATTTTCACTATTATTATTTTTAAAAATTATTTTTCTCTATGTAGTTCAAGCTTGCCTTAAATTCACTGTGTACCCCAGACTGGTCTTAAACCCATGAAGATGGTGATCCTCCTGCTTCCGCCACCCAGGTGCTGGGATTATAGGCATGGACCACCACTCTGGGCTTAAAATTTTATAGAGTAGCAAATTTAAATGATAATTTATCAGTTTATTATGTGTGAAATGTTAGATTACGTTGATGGACTTAGATAACAAGTTAATTTAGTCTCCTGGGCCTCTTCTGTGATTTCTCTTCTAGGATCTAAGTATTAAGCCATGTACTAAAAAATACTGTCCAAAATGTTAGTGAATATGAGTTAGATTTTTATTGTCTCTCTTACAAACTGGTTAGACTTGTGCTCATCCTTTCATCTCAATCTCTTTACCAGGAAGGGAAGAGAATCAATGGTCTCTCCATCTGCAAGACTTACTAGCTCTGTAATCACTGCTTGCACAAATGTTCAGGAGAAGAAACACTTGCCACTTAATACCCTGTGTGAAGAGGCAGTCTCTGGGGCGAAATTCTCTGCAAAACTATAAGGTATGACAAAAGCTAGTTACAGAAAGACCTACAGGGAATATAATTACCTGTGGCCTTGAGAAACAATAACAAGAAGGGATTACTACTAATGGAAAGTAGTGTTGGCATAGGTGAAAAATAGAAAACTTAAATATATCTATACCATTCAGCCACTTACCACTTAATGGTGGATTATGCTAAGCATTTTTCCCAATATGACATGCATTCAGAATAATCAATTTTACTGGATAAAGTTGAGAATGTTAATATGATTATCTTACCTTTAAAATTTTTAAATTTTGAAATCATTCCAGACTTTTAGAAAGTTAAAAAGATTTTAGAAAAATCTTCTCCAGCTTTCTCCTATGTTATACCTTATATCATGATAGTAATGTTTATCAACACAAAGAAATTGTTAAAATACTATTAACTAAATCCCATTTTTATTGATATTTCACCAATTTTCTTACTATTACCCTTTTGGTTTACAGTTTACTTCAAAATGCCATATTAAACTTAGTATAATAACTTTTTAATCACTGTTATCATACTGTTAAAAAGAAACAATTTATACCTCTTCAAATTCATACAAATACCCCCACAAATGTTTGCACATTACGTGGTGAAATTGTGACCCAAAAGAGCAGAATAAAGAAAACAAGATGAAGCTTCATGGTACAGTGTTTCTTAGGGGAAAAAGTGTCAACAGATCTTTTTTAAGTTAGTTATTTTGAAATATGGAAACAGAGAACCCTTTTATTTATAGGCTCCCCTGGGAAGTAGTTTTAACTACAGACATAAATCAAAAGCAAGAACATTTGTATGCTTGGCTGAACAGTGCTGTATTCAAAGAACATGGTCACAAAATAGTATTATTACATTTTCTTTATGAAAGTAAAACCTGCTTGAGTTACCTTAAATAGACTTTCATAAAGACAAATTGTTGTAGGGACTATTTTAATGAGGGCTATGTTATGGATTCCTAAAACATGAGAATATTACAATAATCTGACCCTCTATCATATGTAATATGTAGTATTAAATATTCCCAAACCTCTAGAATTAAATTGTTGATTCTCAAGTGTCTGAATTGCAGGATTTTAGAGCAGGATGTATTCATTACAGAATTTTTTACAAATGAAAATAAGTAAGGAGGTTAAATAATTTATTTCAATCATTATATAATTATATATTATATAATATTATATAATTATTTCAATATTTCAATAATATAATTTTATTAAAACTAACATGATCAGTAAATTCTGGATTCATTAGTGAGCATGAGAAATAGTCTGAAAAACAGGTTTTAAACTATGATATATTAATTTCTTAAGTCATTGACTTCAAAATTTCAATTCTGATATTTTCATCTCAATTTATGAAACTGAAGTGGATATCTGATCCAGTTTGTATACTGAAATTTCACGTACACTAGGAAAAACTGGAAGCTTGACCCAGTACCTAGAAGCTGATGCTATAAAGAGAAAAAATTAATTCTTTCCTTCTGCACAGTTCAGATAATTTCTAGAAAAGTTATTTTAATGAATTTTGTTTGTTTGGTTGCTTATTTGAAACAGATTCTTCCTATGTATTCCAGGCTGTCCTTGAACTCACTATACACCTCAGGCTGGCCCTGAACTTGCAAGGATCCTCCTGCTTCAGCCTCCACTGCTGGGATTACAGGTATACACCACCATGTCTAGCTAACAGAGGTTCTTAAACTATATTAGAATCCCATAGAGGGCTTATTAAATTCAGATTCCAGAACATCCCCTACCTCCACATTTCTGATTTGATAGATCTAGAATTGAGGATAACAATTTGCATCTCTAACAAGACCCTGGAAAAGCAACGTTATTGGAAGAAGACACATATTACTGCAAGAAAAATGACTCAATTTTATAAAACATAAGAAAAAAATGAATCTCAGAGTTATAAAATTTATGGCATAGATTAAGAAAGACTTTGAAGGTGCTTGTAAATTCTAAGCAAATACCCCCATGTGAAGAAAGTTAAATCAAGAGAGATAAACTTACTCATATAGTAATTGTTATCTTTTACTAACAAATAGATCTATGAAATACACATGAATATTTTGGAATAAAATCCAACCTGAAGAAAAGGACTTACCTACGTTTGCACTCTGAGAAGGACGAAGAAGTAAAGAATTTAGCATTAAGTAATTAGGGGATGACCACATAACAGGTATTCAATAAATATTATGGAGCTGTGCGATTTAGAACTCAATAAATGATTTCTAATTCATTTCATTATAATCACAGAGCATACAGAATACTGCAAGTTCTCCTATGGTGGGAAGTAATCTGTTGACACGGGTTAAAAAAGAGTAAAAGATGAATAAATCTCTAAAACTGATCAATTTAGCACCTATTAATTGATTTTATTAAAAGGAGAGGCAAAAGTCCCACAAAACCATTAACCAAAGAGAGCCAGAGTAACTATAATAGCATAGACAAACTAGACTTTAAGATAAAAATTTTTATCACAGACAAGATACATTGGATAACACTAAAATAGTCAATCCATCAAGAAGATTCAGCAACTATAAAATGTAATGTACCTAAGAACCGTAAAATGAATAGGAAAAACATGACAGAAAAAAATCAGAAATGACCAGACAATAAGTACAATAATTGGGACCATTGATAGCCTGATTTTAATATTTGATATGAGAACTACATAGCTCAATGAATAAAGAGAACTTAGTCAACCCACTGACACCTATAGAACATTCTCCCTATTAAAAGTCAAATATACATTCTTCTTAAGTGAACATGAATATTATCTAGAATAGACACATATTAAGTTAAAAATCAAATGTAAATATATTCTACAATTGAAATTATACAAAAGATGTCCTCTTACAATAAGTGAATGTATTATAAATCAGAAACTAAATGAAAATTGAAAAATGCACAAGTATATAAAAATTAAACAATACACACCTATATTACCCATAGTTCAAAAGTAAATAGAAAGGAAAATTAGAATAAGAATGAATTATAATAAATGCACCAAAAATTTGGAAGATATTTAATGTGTAGTGAATAGCAAGAGACCTCAAATAGACAAAACGATCTTTGGAAAAGAAGTACAAATTTGGAAAACTCATATTTGCTGATTTTAAAGCTTAAAACCAAGATTCAGTTATCGGGATAATGTGGTACTTGCATAAGACACACTCAAAAACAATGGAATAGAATTCATAGTGCACAAATAAACTCATATCTCTATGTAAACCAAGTTTTAATAAAAATGCTAAGTTATTTCTGTGGAGAAAAACTGGTCTTTTCAATGATTAAAGAGAGGCTAACTAGATACCCATATGAAAAATAATGAATTTTCACTAATGCTTCAAATTATATACAAAAATTAATTCATTAGAAAAGCCATAAAAATTTAAGAAACAATTTATTTTGTGTGGGGTTATAAAAGCTCTTTTTTATAAAACTATTAAAAAACCAGAAAAATAAGTTTACAAAAGAATAATTTGCTTCATATTTTTCCAAAAAGGAAAAAAGTATAGGAGACAATGCCACTCAACAATAAAGAATTCATTTTTAAATTTTATATATAAAATACAAGGAAAGGATAAACATACTTAAAACAAAGCTGAGGAGCACATACACTGTGCTGGAAACCCTTCAATAAAGTAAGGGAGAAAATCATTTTCTCTGAATCTATGCAGCACATACAGAGGCCAGGATAACTAAAAATTAAGTATGACAAAAGACAATTGTGTGATTCTACCAGTGCATGTTGCATCTATAATTTACCAACATGGTTGACAAAAATCATGGTCACTTCAACCATATTTCATTTAAACTAAAGAAAAAATCTCTTAAATACAATGGTTACATTCACACTTTAACTTCCTTAGTACCATACTACAGATTTCAGCACTGTTAAGGTATTACAAGAATGCCCCACTCTCTGGTGTTAGATCATGAACTTAGAAACATTGCACTATAAAAGAAGGATACCCCAGTCTCAGTCAATGAGCTAGTTCATATGATTAAGCAGTTTCCTCTTTTACCTTTCCTACTCAGAGCATAAAAAAACTAACATCAAGGAAGACTGGGAGTTTTGGAGCTGGCAAAATGAAAAGTCTAAATAATAAATCAAAGCAACAATTACTAAGAACTTGGCTGCTGTTTAATTTGGCAAATCTCAGTGTTTCCTTAAGTCTTGCAGGAATTAGGGGTATAAGGTTTCTTGCAACATGTTCATGGCAAACAAACTCAGTTAAAATATTATTTCCAAATTTTCCAAAAAATACTTCTGGAGGGAAAAATTGAATTCACTAATTTCCAGAAGACAAAGATATAATTGCCAGATGTATACAAGCACACACATATGCACACCCACAAAATACTTCAAGGGTTTTATACATATTATTTTAGTCCATACGCCAAGTACTATACCCCTACATCCCATCAAGAAAGGAACAAAAACAACAAAAATCCCAATTTTACCCCCTCTAGAAAATCTTCCCTCACCCTGATGTACAAAATGTCTGCACAGCAGAGGCGTTCTACCAGCCAGCCTTTCCATTGTCGTGGAAAATGGCAAGTATTCTGGATTTCTTCTTATAGTGGTTTTTAGTCAACACCATTGTGACATTTGTGAATTAAGCTTTCAAAAAAGGGTGTAATTTAAGTATTTGAGATTTTAAAAATATGCGTTGAGTGTATCCAAGACAAAGAGAGAATGACTTGAGGCTGAAAACCAGGCTATAGACACTTGATGTCTCCATGATTAAGCAATAAAACAACTTTCCATTTTCAGGTATACTCAGCTTTGTCCAAGGCATAAAGAACAATTTTTTGTCCTGGAGAGCAACCAGTTTAATTTCTTCATCCTTTAGTAGGAGGTGTGCATTACTTGCTCTGTTTAAGTATCGCAATCTAAATGTCATAAAAACCACAACCCAGGAATATTATAATACTTTTTAAAGTATCAGTAAATCTTCATTACCTTGCAATAACTGATATTTTTTTATTTAATACCGGAAGCAAAAGGTAACAAAATAAAATGGACTTTATCAACACTAAAATCTTTGTACTTAAAAGACTTTGTCAAAAATATTGAAAGATAACACACAGAATAGGAGCAAATATATAACCCCAAAGTCTAGCATGGAGAATATAAGAACACTTACAACTTAATAAAAAGGAAAACAAGGTAATACAAAAATTAACCACTTTTTGGCAGGCCACTGCACCACTGCCCCAGTGTGGAGGAGGTGATCCACAAAGGGGACAGCAGCACATATCACCTCAACCTCCCATTGAAATGAGAAGACACATAAACAAGTCTCAAAACCAGACTTCCAGATCACCTAAAGCAACTCCAAAGGGAAATGAATGGAACAATCTGATACTTAACCACATAGACTCCCTGAATTGGCAACAAAAGAGGATCTGGAAAAAATAAAATCAAAAATAATTTCTCAGATAACAGCAGAGGTTGTTCCCATAGTGCAAGACATGATCAATAAATCTAGACAGAGCACAGATAAAAAAAATTGAGGAGCTAAGGAACATGATGGAATCCCAACATAGGAAACAAATAGAATCCATAAAAGAGATGCAAACAGATTTCCAGGAGATGAAAAACTCCATTGAAAGTCTACACAGCAGAATGAGCCAATGTGAGGACAGAATTTCAGATAGAGAAGACAAGATTGTAATTAGTGACCAGGAAAAGAAAAATTTCTATAAAATAGTAAGGAACAATGAGAAAACAATCCAGCAGCTGCTATACAATGCAAAGAAGAATAACATAAAAGTGATCAGAGTTAATGAAGAAACAGGAGAGAGTGCAGATGACATAAAAAAACCTGTTCACAGCAGTGATGGCAGAAAACTTCCCAAGCAGGGGAAAAGAAATTGACCAACAGATAAATGAGGCATGTAGGACTCCAACTAGCCTTGGTCAAAAATAATCTACACATAGGCATATAATTGTTAAGATTCCAGAAAGCCAACAGAGGAACAAAGTTCTATAAGCAGTTAGAGAAAAGAAACAAATCACATAAAAAGGAAAGCCCATTAGAATCACAGCAGACTTCTCAATGCAAACCCTCAACGCAAGAAGAGCTTGGAGTGATATATTTCAGGTTCTAAAGGAAAACAACCCCCAACCCACATTGATGCACCCTGCAAAAATATCTTTCAAAATTGATGGAGAAATAAGATACTTTCATGACAAAGAGCACCTTAGGAACTTCATGAATACCAAACCAGCACTCCAAAAAATTTTAAATAATATCCTAGGGAAAGAATGAGGATTACAACCCCAGGAAGCCCAGCAGGATGAATTCATTAGACACAACAAGAAAGTAAGCACAAAGGGGGAGAATCCAATAAAAAGAAAAAGTCATGACAAGGTTAAGTCAATACATATCAGTTATTACCATCAGTGTTAATGGTCTCAATTCACCAATCAAAAGAAATAGACTGGCAGAATGGGTCAAGAAGCAAAATCCAACAATATGCTACATACAAGAAACACACTTAATTCAAAAAGAAACTCATAGACTGAAAGTCAAAGGGTGAAAAAGAATACTGCATGTGACAGTAACCAAAACAAACAAACAAACAAACAAACAAACCAGGAGTAGCTATTCTTTTTGCAGATCAAGTGGATTTCAAACCAACACTGACTAAGAGAGACAAAGAAGGACACTACATCCTTGTAAAGGGAATAATCCAAGAGGAAGAAATGACAATCATAAACATATATGCACCATAGACTAGTGTGCCCAACTATATAAAACAAATACTAATGGACATGAAAAATCAAATAAGCAGTAATACAATAGTAGTGGGGGACCTCAATACCCCACTGTAAAAGTAGACAGATCTACTGGACAAAAAATCAGTAGCAAAATACTAGAACTCAATCAAACTCTTGAACAAATGAACTTAACAGATGTTTACAGAGTGTTTCACCACCCAAAATCAGAATAAACATTCTTTTCAGCTTCACACAGGTCATTCTCCAAAATAGACCACATACTTGCTCATAGAACATGTTTGAGTTAATGCAAAGAAATTGAAGTTGTCCCCTGTATATTATCAGACCTTAGTGGGATGAAATTGGAGTTCAATAGCAAAAGGAACCACAAGAATTTCATAAACACATGGAAATTGAACAACACACTTCTGAATAACCAATGAGTCACAGAGGAAATTAAAGAAGAAATCAGATAATGACAATGGCAATACAATGTATCAGAATCTTTGGGATACAATGAAAGCAGTCTTACGAGGGAAAATCATACCAGTGAATACTCACATTAGGAAAACAGAGTAAACCAAATTACACAACCTGATCCTGAACCTCAAGCTTCTAGAAAAGAAGAGCAGGACAAACCCAAAGGACATACAAGGGAGGAAATTATAACGGTCAGAGCAGAAATCAATGCAATGGAGACTAAGAGAATGATAAAAATAATCAATGAAGCCAAGAGTTGGTTCTTTGAAAGAATAAACAAAATTGACAAACACTTACTCAAACTTATCAGAAAAGTAAAGAAAAGGCCAAAGACCATGCAATAATGAATGAAATGGATGAAATTACAATAGACTCAGCAGAATTCCAGAGGATCATCAATACCTACTTTGAGAACCTATACACCAATAAGAAGGACAACACAGAAGAAATGGACAGATTTCTAGATATGTATGAATTACCAAAGTTGAATGAAGAAGACCTAAAAATTCTAAACAACCCAATATCAATCAATTAAATTGAAACCATAATTAAAAACTTATCAACTAAGAAAAGCCTGGGTCCTGATAGCTTCACTGCTGAATTCTACAAAACAGTTAGAGAGGAACTACTGCCACTACTGTTTAAACTCTTCACTGAAATTGAAAGGGAAGCAATACTCCTGAATTCATTACTGGAAGGAAGCATCACCTTGATCCCCAAAGCACAGAAAGACCCAACTGAAAAAGAGAACTATAGGCCAATCTCACTAAAGAACATAGATGCAAAGATCCTTAATAAGATACTGGCAAATAGAATGCAGAAGATCATCAAGATGATCATACACCCTGACCAAGGAGGATTCATCCCAGGGATGCAGGGATGGTTCAATATATGCAAATCAATCAATGTAATACACTGTATCAATAGAGCCAAGGACAAAAAACGTATGATAATCTCAATAGATGCAGAAAAAGCATTCAACAAAATACAACACTCATTTAGATAAAGACCCTACAAAAAATTGAAATAGTCTCTACCTTAATCTGATAAAGGCCATCTATTAAAAATCAACAGCAAATATCATATTAAATGGTCAAAAACTGAAATCCTTCACATTAAAATCAGGAACAAGACAAGGATGTCCACTGTCACCACTCCTGGTCAAGGCAGTCTTGGAAATATTAGCCACAACAATTAGAGAAGAGAAAGAAATAAAAGGAATAAAGATAGGAAATGAAGTCAAATTGCCACTATTTGCAGATGACATAATACTCTATATGGAAGACCCCAAGAATTTCACCAAAAGTCTTCTAGATTTAATAAGCAAATTCAGTAAAGTAGCTGGATACAAGGTCAACACACAAAAATCAACAGCTTTCCACTACATGAACAACAGAGTCACTGAGAGAGAAATAGGGCAAACAATTCCTTACACAATAGCATTCAAAAAACTGAAATACCTAGGAATCAACCTAAAAAAATAAATCAAAGACCTCTTCTCTGAAAACTATAGCACTCTGAAAAGAGAGATTGAAGACCATATCAGAAAACTGAGAGACATCCCTTGGTCCTGGGTAGGAAGAATCAACATAGTGAAAATGGCCATACTTCCAAAAATGCTATATAGTTCAATGCAATACCAATTGAAATTCCAGCAGCATACTTCATGGACCTTAAGAAAACAATCCAAAAATTAATTTGGAACAAGAAGAGACCTAGAATAGCAAAAACAATTCTAGGCAACAGAGACATGGCAGGGGATATCACAACCCCCAACTTGAAAGTATTCAACAAAGCTACTATGATTAAAAACAGCATGGTACTGGCAAAGAAACAGACCTGAGGATGAGTGGAACAGATTAGAACATGCAGAAATAACTCCAAGACACACTCAGCCAACTCATCTTCATCAAAGGAGCCAAACACTCTCACTGGAGGAAAAATAGCCTCTTTAATAAATGGTGCTGGAAATGTTGGGTTTCAACTTGCAAAGACTACAATTAGACCTATATCTCTCACCATGCACTAAACTGAAATTGAAATGGATTAAAGATCTAAATATTAAAAGAGAAATGCTGAACCAGCTGAAACAGAGGTTAGGTAGAACTCTTAAAGACATTGGTGTAGGAAAAGATTTTATGAACAAAACCTCAGTTGCACATGAACTAGCACAAACAATCAACAACTGGGATCTCTTCCTATTAAAAAGCTTCTGCACAGCAAGAGAATCCACCAACAGTGTAAAGAGACAATCCAAAATGTGGGAAAAAATTTTCACCTGCTGTTCCTCAGACAAAGTCTACTATCTAGAATATAGAAAGAACTTTATAAAATCAGACCTCCCAAATTTAAAGACCCAATCCAAAAATGGGCATCTGAAATGAACAGACATTTCTCAGACAAAGAAATAGAAATAGCAAATAAACATATGAAAAAATATTCAACCTTACTGGTCATTCAAGAAATGCAAATGAAAACAAACCTGAGATTCCACCTCCCAAAAAAAATGGCTACTATTATGAAATCAACCAAATAACAAATGCTGGTAGGACTGTAGGGAAAGAGGAACAGTGCTGCACTGCTGGTGGGAGTGTAGACTGGTGCAACCACTGTGGAAATCATTATGGAGATACCTCAAAGAACTAGGACTGGAAGTCCCATTTGACCCAGCTATTCCCCTGCTGGGTATCTTCCCCATAGAATTAAAAGAATCATACCACAGAGATATATGTGCACCCATGTTCATAGCAGCACAATTTGTAATAGCTAAAACTTGGAAGCAGCCCAATTGCCTATCAACTGGAAACTGGATAAAGAAAATATGGGTTTAAAAAAAAAATAAAATGGAGAACTACTCAGCCATAAAAATGAGAAATAAGAGACATTTATAGCTAAAATGTATGTACATTGATGCAATATTCTTAATTAAAATAAATAGGGCACACATGTGTAAACACAGAATAGTTTCTCTAGTGTGAGGAACTGAAAGTGTAAATAAGGACTAAAAGTTATAGTAGACAATGTGAAATAGGAAGAAAAGGGGAAAAGCAGAAGGGGAAGTGGGGGGTAGGTAAAAGGAAAGAAGGAAATGGAATTAATATGAGAAAAGAAAAAAATAGAAACAAAGTCTTTGTAAATAAGGAGGGATGGAGGGGTTGAAGGGAGGGCAGGGGGATGGAGAAAAAAAAGAAGAACCAAGAGAGATTACATAGAGGTGCAAATTTGCAATGATGGATGTCATTATATTGTGTACCTAAAATGTACCAATAAAATTAGTTTTTAAAAATTAACCAGTTTTTGATTAAACTTTTCTTCAAAGGATATATACAAATGGCCATTAAACATAAAATATCCTTAAATGCATCAGCTATTGGAGAAATGTAGAAAAAGTTACCAATCAGATAACACTTTACTCATCCTTGGACAACTATTAGGGCTGGGGATGTAGCTCAGTGGTAGAGAAGTGCACAAGGCCCTAGGTTTGATCCTGAGCATCAAGAAAACATACAATAACTGGAAAATAAGAAACCCTTATACATAACAGGTGAGAATGTAAAATATAGCAGTTAATATTAGTTTGGCAGTTGCTTAAACCTAAAGTAACCATATGACCAGCAATTGCTATTCTAGATATAAATTGCTTAATTTGAACAAAAGAATTAAAGGTAGTGTTCACCAAAACTTTTACAGAGACATATTAATAACAACATTATTTAAAATGAGCAGACAGTGAAAAATCTCAAATATTCTTCCAGTGATGAATGGATAAACCAAACATAGTGTTGGTCTCTGGATATGTTCAGAGCTAACAGCCCCTAGTGTTTATTACTCTTTCTTTTAAGTGACCACTCTGTCCGCAGTACTCATCTTGAGTAGATTTGTAAGATCTTCTGGGCCTACAATACTTGAGAAATAAAATAAGCAGATATAGAGGACCATTGCAGTGAATTTTCAGTTTAACAGGACCAGCATGGCAGCACAGGAGGGTTAGTTCATCAGGGGGAGCCCTTCTAGGCTGATCAAAGAAATGTGAGTGGAGTGTTGCTTATGGAGCAGCTGCAGGCCTGTGATTGTTCCAAGTGTAGGTTTGTGATTGGTTCAAATTCAAGCCTACTGATAGGCTGCATGCAACCCCAAGATTGGTTCAAGTGGATGCAGGGCTCTTGGACAGCCACAGCTGTCACAGCAGTGATTTAGTATGAGGATGGGCAATGGGAACTATTTGGATGACTGCTATTGTGTCTCTGGGAAAAATGGTGAAGCTGAAATGGGAATATTCAGGAGGGATAGCTATGTCCATCACAGCTAATTGGGTTTTAAGGTGGTTAAGAATGTTAAAAGTGCCGGATTTCTCTCCCCTTAAGCTTTGCCACATCAAGATTGCTACTCTAACACACACACACACACACACACACACACACCCACACACACCACAGAGCCATGCACACACTTCTAAGAGATTGCAGCAGGATCTGAAGAGGGGGGAGTGAGGGAGGGACGCCACACTGACTCCTGTGGGAACAGCCTGGAGGAAATGGCCTCTCAATTACCCAGAAGGACAGTGACACAAGCTGTCCCAATACATTCAGGGGAGGGAGAGGGAAAACAAATAGAAATTAGGGGAGAAGTATGACTCTCACTGGCCTAACGTGGGACCCCCCTGGAAGGCACAGACGAAGGAGTCAGTAGTGTCTCAATAGCAATAATGAGATTCTTTCTCTAGGAGCTGCTACTTCTGTGAATTTTTTTTTGGAAACTCTATATTACAAATATGCCAGAGTAAACATCAAAAGAAACATATTTATACTGTATTTCTTTGGCAACTTGGCAATGCAGGCCAAATCAGCAGAGAATTTAGAAATTGCTCTCCAAATCAACAAAGATTGCTGCTCCCCCAAGTGTTGAAGTTGTGTTATACTCCATCAGTCTTCAGCCACTCTTTATTTTATTATTATTATTATTAATTATTTTATGGCACTGAAGATTGAAACCAAGGCCTTTTCACTGAGGTATACCTACAGCCCTTTTTAATTTTTTGCTTTGAGACAAGGTCCCTCTAAATTGCTGTAGTGGGCCTCTGTGAGATGTTTCAAAGCCTGGGCATCTGAGGGCATCTGAGGACACAATCCTGTCATTTAGTGCAGGCACACTGTGGAGCTTTGTTATATAAAAATGAATTAGCATAGACAACATGCAGACCACATGGCCTGAAATGTTGTCCAGGATGTTTTTTCTTACTATGTCTTAGTAAGCTGATAAAAACTACTATAAATTCTATGCTGAAAAATAAAGTTGGGTTCCTGCTTTTTTGTGATTTCTGCTCCACGCTGTTTTTTTCTTTAGGAACATCGCCTGAGGGCCTCCCCTCAGCCCAACCAACCCTGACAGTTGCCTGGGCTAGGTTCAAACTTAGGATCTTCCAGCCTTAACCCTCACAGACTGCTGGGATTACAGCCATGAAATGCAGCACTATGCCAGACTTAGCTATCCTTTATTTAGATATTTATCATGTGCTTTAATCACAGTTGGTTTCCAGTAATTAATAATTATAATTATCTGTTTTTGAGTTTTTACTTTGATTCAGATTCTACAAGAATTACATATGCTATTTTCTAAAATTCAAAACAACCTTATAAAAGGTATTATTTTCTCTCCTCACAGATAAAAAAACACATGAAAAGGCTTGAATAACTTTTCATGGTGATACAATAAGAGAAAGGAAAATCTTTAGACTTTGAAGGATAAGATTATTGTCCTAGTTCAGTTATTTTACTTTTAAAACTTTGGTGTTCTGGAAAGCAACTTGGCATTAATACCCTTGGGCACTGTGGAAAACGATGATATAAAAATAACCTACTTAGAAATTCTCCAGGGGATTAGGTAGGTACTCCAAAACTGAAAATGTCATGTTTTTTTTTGGTAAAAATCCCAACTTTGTATATACAAAATGATAAAACCTTATAAATAGATTTAGTATTTTTGTAGGCAAACTGCGGTTCAAGGATCTCTTACATTTCACATGCTTCCTAGGAACTTTAGTGAGACCAGAACACTTATTCCTTTCTCAATACATTATTCAATGCAATCAAAAATTAGAAGCTCATAATGTTAGAATTGCCTTCTCCTAGTCAGAATAAGAGCACACATTCCGTCAAGCTAGGTGGTCTGGGTGCAGAGAAGGAAGGAAGCAAACACTAAAGGCCTATGGAATGAGTGTACCCTTGAGGCAGACTGTAGACCATTGACTATCCCCCCACGCATGCTTTGGGAAAGGCTGGGCAGGGCCTAGCATTCACATAACACATCTTGGTTAGTGACAGTGTTGGAGAAATAGAAGTGGTCGCAGGTGTGACTCACTAGTCCCCACTTGCTCTGGGAGGATTCTAATATACGACAGGCACTGGGAATAAATATTACTGATTCAAATAGCTCAAATGAAGGTTTTAAAAAAATTTTTTTTGATTCATCTTGATTGTTTTCCCTGATATTTTTTCCTCTTCATTTTTATCCTTTAAAAAATCTTTTTCTTTTTATTCTATTTTGCTTCTTTTTCCTGTTATTTTATCTAATTATATTTATTTTTCATAATTTAATTGGAATTTTTATTGTCAGTATTTTATTTTTAATATTTCCTCCTCTTATCTTGTTTTTCTTTCTTTAAAAAAAACTCTTAGGGCCTAGAATTTAGCTCAGTGGTGCCACCTCCTGCCTTACAAGCACTAGGTCCCGGGCTGGGGATTTAGCTCAGTGGTTTCGCCGCCTGCTATGCAAGCACAAGGACCTGAGTTTGCTCCCCAGTACCAAAAAAAATAAATAAATAATAATGCACAAGGTCCCTAGTTCGATCCCGGAACCAAAAATATAAATAAATAAAAATCTTTCCTTTTTAATTTTTCCTGTCCCCACTTTTCCTTTTTTAAGTATTGCTTTTAAATTTTATCCATTTTAGTCTTTTATTTAACTCTATATTGTTATTGCTGTTTGCTTCTTATTGTTAATGGTGTAAAGAAGTTACTTTAAATTGGATTTTACTGTATTTCCAAGTCTGGTGTGTCTTTGTGGTGCTGTCATTGGTGCAGTTTTTTCCTTGGAATGGTGCTGGAGTTTGAACCCTCATAAGAAGGCTGGTCACTAAGAAGACCCTCAGACAGAAATGGAAGAGCTATCCATCCCAATAGGTGCACAATCTCAATGTAGAAACATAAGACATGGAAAAATAGGCTACATGATTCCTCCAGTGATCCATAACTCATCAGTAACTGAATATAAAGAAATCAAAGTGAATCAACAATTCAAAAGACCGATTTTTAAAGTGATTGATTACTTCAGGAAGATAGAAATAAACAGATGAGTGAATTAACAAAGACAGTGCAGGATATGAAGCATCAATAAAGCAAAGAGATGGTAATTCTGATTTACTAAACATGAATCTTGAAAATGCAAGTCTCAGTAACTTAAATTTAAAAACTCCAAAGATAGTATCACCATTAGATTGGATCAAACAGAAGACACAATTTCAGGAACTGAAACAAAGGTTGAGGAATTATCACCTTCAGACAGCAGTACAAAAAGAAATTATGAATTAAACATCCAAGAACTTAGTGATTGGATAATTAAACTTAAGCATTTTTTGGTATAGAAGAGGGAAATAAGATATAGACTAAAGGCATAGAAAATATGTTCATTACAATAATATCACAAAGCTCTCCTAATCCTGGAAAAGATAAGGACATCAAAAAAGTATAAGAAAAAAATAACAGTCAAGATACTAGAAAAGATGTAAGATAATTTCATCCATGACAATCTAACAATCAGGTATTGATTAAATATGTTACACTTCATTATTGTACTGAAGTTTTCCTTTTCTTTCCTATTTAATGACTAAATTTGAGGTAGAAACAAATGACTATGAATATTACACAGAAGGGCAAAATATAGGATGAAATAGAGGGATATTGAGGATTAGAACAATCTTTTGTCTTAGTACAAATAATTTAATCTGTACTCCAGAAATTCTAATGTACTTTATATCTTTACAAAATAGATTTCAAACAATTATTTACTTTAAAAAATGTAATTCTGAAGTTAAGCATTTCAGAACAATATTCGCAATAACCTATATACAAGAGGTACTGGGTACCACTGGCATATTAGCATTCTGTGGTGGAGTGGCTTCCTGCAACAGAAAATGATGAACTATATGACAGTATTTCTACAAGTCATTTGTGACTAATTCCTCCATAAATCTAGTGATCCTCTCAACAGCAATCCCAGATAGCTTAAAATATAACCTTTAGAATGTAAACAATGACCACCAAACATTACAAAGCAAATTATGTCCTAAACTTTTATTTCAGTATTTGGCTAGACCTGTGTATTTCCACAGAACATTCAAGCCAATTCACTGACATTCTCTCCCAGTCTTTACCAACTGAAAAATTTAACTATGTGATACTTTAGGATAGTCTATGACTAAATAAACTTTATTGACATAACTGTGTTGCTGCACAAAACCATAGCTAAACTTTCACTTCTGTATTTTAAATTTATAACATCAAGCAGTGTTTAGGTGCTCATTGTGCATAGAACACTATCAATCTTGGGAATAGAGCTTCTAATTAGCATAAAGTCCCAATTAACAATCTTTTATATAGATACATTCCTTAGCATGTAGTTTTGATGACTGAACCATTTGTACATTTTGTTAGTGTTATATACAAAAAGCTTATATGAGAGAAAGTATTTTCATATAAAATATATCTGTGATAAACTTAAAAGACACTTCTTTGTGAATGTATTTTAAGAGAAATTATAACTGTAACAGTAATAAATATGTATTGCTACAACACCAAGCTAAAAATGATTCTCCACTGATTCAAACTTTTGCACATGTGTCTAAAAGACAAATCTCATTCTCATATAAGAATGTTAAAATGCTAAATATTATGGGGCCTAGAGTTGAAATTTATCCTGGAATTTATTATGCGATGAAAACACTGGGTTTCAGAGAAGACAAGTGAGTTATCACACTTCATTTTACATGTATTGATTTAAAAGGCACATGATAATGAGAGTAGGGATTTACCATCAATTCCAAAATTCTCCTTTAAGTGATACACACCTTATAAGCAGTGTTCACATATATAGCACAAAATTCTTATTTTTTGCTCTGTCATTGATGTTATCCCAGAAGTATTTCTGATCTAGTCCACATGAGCCATTATCTGTGCTAGGAAGGTGAAAAATCTAATGTGCCCAGGCCTTACTTTGTCCATGATAATGTGCCTACACCAATATATATATATATATATATATATATATATTGGTACTGGGGATCGAACTTGGGTCCTTGCACTTGCGCAGCAGGCGGCGAAACCACTGAGCTAAATCCCTGGCCCAAGAGCAATGTTATGAAGAGAGAGGACCTGCTGAGAAAATGAGGATCTAGAGATGGTCAAAACTTGCTTCAGGATTTCAACAAACAAACAAACAATATAAAGGTTGGAAGAATGAGCTAAATGCAATGAAGTGTTATGGCACTTTGAAAAAATATGTCAGTCAGTTACAAATGGAACTGTAAATGCAGCCTATGAACAAAATGATGCTCATGAATGTGACTTAAACTTTGAGACTCCTAATGTGGAAGGACAAATAAAATTCATCACATAATTGATTGGCCATGTAAACAGCCTGCAGCAGATGGACCCCCAGAATCCAGTATAGCAGTCTCCTAGGCAGGTATATATAGGGAGATAATCATAATAGAAATCTTTCTTAAATTAGTTTTCTCTGTAGCAACTGGGATGACTTGCCAGTGTAATATATGAATATTGTGTATAAGTTGTATCAAATTATCCACTTGTATTTTCATTCATTTGTACTATTCCTTTCAGTGTGTTAAATTGGTATCCTCTCAAAATTCTCATATTAAGGACAAAAGTTGTAGGAGATCATCAAATATTAATTTTTATTTATTATTTTTTCTCAATCATTTATCCTAATACCCTAAAACAATCCAGAAGTCAATTTTAGCTAAATATTTGTCAATGAATATTAACCTTCTTACTAAGGAATAAACATAACAGACTCAAAGAATGTTAAACAATATTTAGCTATACCTTCTTGTTCTCTTGATGAGAGTTATGGGGATTTTATGCATTTTAGTAACGCCCTTAAAAATGATGATTAATACTTTTTGATCTTCTACTGAATCTCACCTATTTAATTTTTGTTCATATCGTCATCTCTTCCATGTTTTTGACTTACTTTATGAGTTTTTAAAC
Organism: Heterocephalus glaber; assembly: GCF_053883595.1. NCBI lineage: Eukaryota > Metazoa > Chordata > Mammalia > Rodentia > Bathyergidae > Heterocephalus > Heterocephalus glaber. Next base: position 27,980,384 of record NW_028258327.1, read on the forward strand.
TTCTTACACTAGATACTTACTTAAATCATTATTACCAAAAATATTTTGCAAAATATGAACATTTATGTGTATAAAATTCCTTGAAGCACTCCCAATTTTGTGATGTAGTGGTTTCAATAAGAAAAGATATTTCAGAGTAAATATCTTGCTTCAACATTTCCCCAGAATGACTTACTAAGTAGGCATCCTTGGAAAAGTTTAGTTTCTTTCCTCTTCAGGGATTTATGTGCTAAAAAGTAAGTTTTTAATCATCCCTATCTTATAGGCATCCTTGAGATTAAAATAAGTATTTGTGTGTTTGCATGTATATGTGTACCAGTCTATGATATTAAAAGGCAGATTACCTACATTTTGAGTGAGTGATAAAAATTTTCCAGACAACAAATTAGGCTTTTTATATTATATCAGTAAATATTCAGATCTCATGGAATTTTAAAATTATGAACATTAGGATTTAAAAAATTAACTAACTGGTGTAGATTTGGGAAAATAAGTTAGTGTTGATCTTTAAATCCTTGTCAAACTCCAGAATCAGATTTCTAAGCTGAAATGCTGTTCTTGATCAAACTCAGTAGCGTCCATATGTCAAGGAAAAGAAGGGAACAGAATCACATTCAAGTAAAGTAGTATCATTATTTAATTTAGAAATATAAGAGATTTAGAAAGTGATCGTGTTAAATATAGTTAGGCTGAAAGATGTATTTTTTCCTCTCTTATTTGTTCGACCTCAAACCATTTTTTAATCATCTATGTGTTTTTACAGACTAGATTCTTTTCACAATTTATAGGAGAAAAAAATTGATCTATTCTATTAATAGCATAATATTCAATCCCTTTGAACCTTTAATTCTTATGAATCTATCAAATATTATACTCATCATCTTGGATAATAACAGTGAGAAAAACTATATTCTCTTTGCTGACTAAGTAGAGAAAAGGGTTTCTTTCAGACAAAGGAATGAATTGTGATTATTTGTAATACATTTTCTTTTCTCACTTTACCCATTAAATTTTTTATTGCTTCTTATCTCAATAAAATGTTTTTCAGGTTTTCTGAAAGAAGCTAGCAAGATCATCCAGTAAACCATACCAGTAATATCACCTGAAAAAGTATAGATATCCAAAGAAAGAGACTGAAAATGCTCAGTGGTAACTTTCATTTCTGTTCACAATACTCAGCAGGTTTGTGACAGAGGCAAAAGCTAAATCATTATTTGCTATCTTTAGCTTAGAGCCAGCAAAGCCACAGGATGTTTGGTGTTCTGCTTCCCCACAGGGCTCTTCCTGGGCTAGGGGATAGGAGAGAAATAGGCTCTTGCCAAAGTTCTCTATCATTTTCTTTCCCTTGGAGCTACCAGCTGTGGGTTTTCTCTCCACAGTTTCAGAGTTCCTGTACTCACTACTTCAGAAGTTCAAAACACAGACACACAGACTTTGGAGAAATGTTTATAAAGAACAAAGAAATCCACAGTTTTTAACTTTTTATTTTATTTTCTCACTTTTCAAAAACTACTTGCCTCATGGCAACAAAGGATACTATTGAAAAATTAAGGAAATATGCATAGAGGTTGTTTTAAATAATTTTATTTAACAATGTCAATTCCTTAACCTATTTTAATGGTAGTGTGATTTGAAGAAAGAAGTCTTTGTACATATGGTATATATGCTTAAGAATTTAGTAAATTATCATGATGACTGGAACTTGCCTCCAAATAATATTTGAAGAAAGTGGGTATCTTTGTTACTTTTCTGCTGCTGAAACAAAATAGTCAACATCCAAAGTTAAAAGAGGAGAGGTTTATTTAGCTAGCAGTTTGTAGAGGTTTCAGTCCATAATTGACTGGCTCCAAGGCAGGGTGGCATGGCAGACAGGTATGGCAGAGGAGAGACAGTTCATAGCAGGGCAGAAGGTATCAAAGTCAGCAAGCAAACCAACAAATGACCAACTACACATAACTAGAAGCAAGCCTTTTTCTGTCTCTTATATTGTACCCAGGCTACCCACCCTTAGGGTGGATAGCAGTCACACCCTTAATCCTAGCATTGCACCATGAATCAGTCACACACTCTACATCCAGCCACTTCTCAAAAAGCCCCACCTATGACTACATGAGGTTTTGGGGGACATCTAAATGCAAGCCATAACAGTGAAAGAGACCAAAGATATACACACAAACAAATTATACACATACCCTAAAATAGAATATTAACAATTGATTAGATGAATCTTGGTGAAGGATGTATTTTTATTTCAGCAATCTACAAATTTCCTTTACATCACACAATTTTCAAAATACGTGTTCACAAAAACAGATAAAATATTCAGAATACTGAGTCTAATTTTTCTTTATTAAATTCAAAGTCTGGCAAAATGTATACACCGGGGGAATAAAACTTTATATAAATATTTTGATATTAAAGTTATGGAGACATTATGAGATTAATATGTTAACTTTGGCCTCTACAATTACAACAGATACTCAGAGCTATGGCCATTTGCTTCCAGACATTTATTATGTATTTAGTATGGCAAACTGCTGAAGTGTGTATACATTTTTTTGGCAGATTCTGTATATGATAATACTCTTCACATCATACTTAAATTGTTTATGTTTGCTTCCCATGCAAAAGTATGAGTTTCCCAAAGTTAGGAACTTTGATATTTTCAGCTATAGTAAAGTGATACCATATTGTACTAAGAAAATACTCAAGTTGTTTTTCACTCATTATTTGTTATATAAGTGACATACATGTGAACTATCCTCAGGATCATGCAGCCCTAGACTCTCACCTTCGTGCGTGTGTGTGTGTGTGTGTGTGTGTGTGTGTATGTTCATCTTCCCTTTTGACTTTGATAGTCTGCCCATAAATGTATATTCAGCCTTTCAAGTCATTATCCAGGATTATGAAAGGTGACAGTCATGTGTTGAAGGATGGGGAAAGATATTAACAAATATCCCTTTCCACATTTATTCCAGCTTAACTCATAACTAAGAAATAGCATCACGATGCACATTTTCCTTCATTTATATTTGTTCCTATTTCATTAATTTAACTCAAACACTATTCTGTGACTCAACAATGTAGAAGATAACATGCATGATAACTTACGTTTATGATTTCAAATCTAGGCCACGTTACACTAGTATTACCACTAAAAACTGTTAATAGTGATAAAATAATAATTTAAGATATTTATAACAGTAATGTATGCTATGTTTTTTACTTAATTTTTATGAGGTAAGTACTATAATTATCCTTATTTTGTTGGTAAGGAAGACTTGAGTTTAACATTTAAATGAATTGTCTTCAGCCTCCCAAATAGAAACTGGCGTTTGCCATCTAGAAATCTAAGGTACAGCCATCTTTCATCTCAACTCAGGGTATTGTGTGCTTCTAAGAGGTAGGCACCTGGAATACAGTCTCCTGGTGCTTTCTGAGCTACTGAAGTTCACATTAATGTGAAAATTTAGAGAGAGAATTTTAGAAGGGTTGTAACAGTTAGAGACCCTAAAATAGTATCAATAGAGAATTCCTATATGTACAATGGAATCATTAAACCAAGTTTTAATAAACATCATTTATTCCTGATTCCTCAACTGATAATTCACACTGTATTGAAAGACAAGGGTTACCTGTACTCAGACTGGTGGTATTTAACTACGATTTCTGTGAGTCTGTAAATCATTTAGAAAAAAATGTTAAAATATTTACAATGCGCTTCTTCAAAATCATATTTCCAGTATGAGTTTTCAAAATGCTGAATAGGAAATATTGCTTTAGTTATTTATGTCTTTAATTTGTATCAGTACTACTTTGTACCTTGAGGTAAGTTTTTTCCACTGGAATTATTTCTTGACATTGATTTCTTCTTTTATTAATTATGTATTTTATTACAATGTGTTTGCAGTACCTCATGACCACATTTACTGTGGGGTATTTGTACATAACACATTTTAATTCCTTTTTGTGGCCTTACCCTCCCATCTCTCCTTGTTCCCTCTAACTCTTGAGCTCCTTGCCATTTGAAAAAACTCAATTTCTATTTTTTAATTTTCTTTTAACAAAATCTTTTACCTTTCCTTTCCTCCCTCCATCTCTTGTTCCCCTTTGCATTTGAAAAATCCCCATACTTCCTATCATCTATTCCTTATTTTCCTTATTATTTATTCCTCTTTCTCTCAAATCAAAGAAACCATGCAACATTTAAACTTCTGTGTTTGATTTATTTCACATAACATTATGGTCTCAATATGCATCCATTTAATTAAAAATGTCTCAAATGTGTCTTCTGTTATGACACAATAGCACTCCATTGTGTGTAAATACCACATTTTCTTTATCCATTCATGTTGATGAACATGTAGGCTGATTCCAAGACTTAGTTATTGTAATTTTTGCTGGTATTTATTGCTTCTGTAAAAGTAAAACAATTTAATTTTTAAAAAATCAATAGAAGAAGGAGAAATAACCAACAAAAAAATGTATCTGAGGGCTGGAGATTTAGCTCAGTGTTTTCTCCGCCTGCTGCACAAGAGCAAGGACCCAAGTTCGATCCCCAGTACCAAAAAAAAAAAAATGTATCTGAGACGCAAGTAAAAATTTTAAAAAGAGCATATCTAATCCCACTACGTTTATATAAAAGATCATTAGTGTAGGAGAAAGGGGATATTAATTTCAACCTGATATACATTCATTAACATGGAAGAAAAGCTAAAATTGGAAACATGTGGACAAAATGGGGCTTTCATACATTGCTTCTAGGAATGTAAATTGGTGTAATTACTTTTCAATATTGTCAGTGTTTATAAAAGATAAACATTTCAGCACCATGTTGAAAAATTTCTATGCTTCAGTATATATTCATTAATAATAAATATTTTTCTTAAAATTATTGCAACTTTATATTTTTCACTGTATTATAGCAGATGCATAGATTATAGCATGGTGTACTGTTAGGCCACTGGAGTGTGCTCAAGGTTTGAACTGTAAATCAAAATCTCAAGGTGCAAATAAGATTTTTGGCTATAGATCCATACTGATCAAAAAAACTCAACACTGTCCATAGTATCAACATCATGTATAATTTGAACACCCCAACCTATTTTCCAGTCCTAGGCACTGACCTAGGATATATTTTGGTTGTAAGATTTACCCAAACCTTACATGTGTCCATGTGACTGCAGCATAACAAACTCACCAGGTGCAAGTGACCGCTGCTTAAAAACCTCATTAGATCCTGTGACTTTTAGCTTCCTTTCCTTCACACAGGCTGAGTCTACACACAGTAGGTCACACAATGCACAAACCTAGCAACCAAGGTCACAGCCTACATGACATTCCTAGAGAAGTGTTCAGTACACAACAGACACTAGAGTACAATCACCTGTCTTTAGAGTTGCTCCCGACAGATATTTGAAAAAAGGGCACATCACTTGGCTAGATGAAGCACTAAGTCCAGCTGTGGATGCTTCCTCTGAAGGTTGTCTTTTAACTTTTGTCAACATATCCTTGTCACATAACCCTTTGAATAACAGAATATTTTTTTGTGGTGCTGGGAATTGAACTTAGTACTGAGCTACATCCTAGCCCTTTTTATTATTGTTGATGTTGTTCTTTTTTGAGAAATGGTCTTACTGGTTCATTAATTTGTTCAAATTGGGCTTGAATATGGAAACCTCTTATCTTATAATTTTGTTACATTATTTTTAGAAAGTATATGTAAGCAAACATACTAAGATTCAGATAGGTAGCATAAGAAGCATTAGATAATGTATGAGAATGTCTCAAAAATACAAACAAAATAAAATAAAAACTTGGATTATTTTTATTTTCAAGAATTCTGTTAATAAGCAGAAAAAACTGTGCTATCAATTTGAGAAAACTACGGAGATTCTATAAACCCTCAATGTTCTTGCAAAAATTTTCAGTAGTTGCAGGGTTAAAATTTCTTATCAACTCTCCCATTCCTGACCCTTCTCCAAGAATACTTCATATTCATCACTAATATGTTACAACATGCTTTCAACATTGAACAAACAATTGACCACTGGATCTCTTCAAGAAGAGTAATCCCTTTGTGAGATGTTTATTCTTCACTTTGCTTTTGGATTCAGTGTTTCCCTCTGTACTCTGGTTCTTCTTCCAAACAGGCACAATGTCCATAAATGGGTCAATGTCAACCTTCTGTTGCTGTGACCAGAAAAACAACTTAAAGAAAAAAAGTTTATTTTGCCTTATGGTTTCGGCAGTTTCACTGGGCAGTTGCCTGATTCCATTGCTTTAGACCTGTGGCCAGGGAAATCATCATAGGGGAAGAGGATGGTGGAAGAAAGCTGCTCACCTATGCAGCCGGGTAGTGGAAAGCATGAGAGAGCCAGAGAGAAAGGGAGCGGGGATCAAGTATATCCTCCAAAGCCACAGTTTCCTTGACCAGCTTTAGGTCCAACCTCCTAATAAACCCATTGAGTTATCCATTCCTAAAGTTAGAACTCTCCCTTCTAACCACATTTAGGGATACTTTTTTAGAGGGGGGAATACTGCAGATAGCTAAGTTAGTTAGAAATTATTATAAGGCAGTTAGACAAGGCTGGGCCCTCCCCATAAAAAAAAAATCAATTGAGGCACATTCACTGGTTAGCATTATAAAAAGAGAGAGGGTATGGCACCCACTTACTTCCCCTGGAGATAAATAGCAGTGATTGATATTCTAGATAGTCATCAATCTCCCTAGCCTATTTCCCTTCTGGAAATTCCATGTACTTAACTTGTTTTCTCATTTTATCCCCTCTCAATCAACATTACTTAAGTGATTGTACTTATAATCTTACCGGTTGGTCATGGTTTTGTCCCACTTCATGCCCACCTTTTAATGTTCCATTGGGTCTTATAGTTTTGTCCCACTTTGTACCCACCTCACCTTGTGGCTTTGCCCTATAAAACACCTTTGAAAAGTGGGGTGGGTGGGCAACCCACTTCCTGGTCCCCCTTCTGTCTCTCTTATACAGAAGCTATCTTTCTCTTAATAAATTTTTCCTACTCTTAAAAAAAATAAAAATAAAGTTAGAGTCCTCATGATCCAACCACCTGTAGAAATCCCATCAGCTGGCAACCTGAAGGCATACAACCTTTGGTGAACAATCCAGACCCAAATGACAGTAGTCAAACTGAAAACTAGTTTACTTCCTTTTTTTTTTCTTGATAGATATCCAGAAACAAAAATCCTAGGTTATTCATGCAGCAATGAGAAATAATGAAAAAAGCAGTTCAGATGGATCCTCTTCTTGTGTCTGGATCTTTTCAGTTATTTATATGACCAGAAGGAAAGTGACATCCTTTTACACAACAACGTGTTCAAAGGCTTACAACAGTATACGATCCTAAATTCTCCATGACCACACTGTCTTTTACACTGACCGCCAGTCTTCATACATGCATCTAATACATTAAAGGGAACATGGTCCTGTTTACATCTGGCTGAAAGAAGTCAAGAATAGCTAGAATTAGTAACCCAGGTAGGAAATGTCGAGATTAAAAAGAAAACAAATGGAGAAGCACAGACAATTAAAGAGAAATATAATAAAGAAATTTTACACTATAATATTTTTGCCCATATCTAGAAGACCTGAGATAAATATGAATACCATTTCACAATTAAATCTTTTATAAAATTATGGAATATGTTGTTTTAGAAAGTACATATCTACCATTACAGAGGAACTATAAGCAAGCCTTACTGGGCCCATGTTAGAAGCGGTGCCAGAATAAGTGACCTGTTGTCACTGATGTCTATAAGCATGCTTTTGTCTGAAAGATCTGTTTCTGCAATATTTAGTAAAATATTTTATAGAAGTTTTTTCATGTGTGTACACATAACACAAATTATTTCAAATTAAGTAGTAATATTCCAGATAAATTGTGCAGCAGACATCATAATAAGTGAAGATTTGGTGACCACAAGATCACTGGCTATCATTTATCATGTTCTTTTTTTTTTGGTACTGGGGATCAGACTCAGGTTCTTACGCTTGCACAGCAGGAGGCAAAACCACTGAGCTAAATCCCTGGCCCTTTTTACCATGTTCTTGAGCTTTCAGTGATATGAACTCAGACAGTGTAGGATATAGCAGTTGAAGTTTTATTAGTGAAAAATTTTATATTATTTATTAATAAAAATGATAATGCAAACCCAGTATTTACTCTGTGATTAAAAAATACATATTGCAACCAATTATATATAAAAAGTTTCTGAAATTATGTTCCTAAATAAGATTTCTATCCCCTTGGTTTGTAAAGAACAGGAAAAGGGGACATTACCAGAACCTCTGAAGTTAGTTTTGGTCTCCTGTGAGCCAGGACAGCACAAGGTGAATTAATGAATAAAGACAGGAAAAGAGACTTAGAGAAGAAGCTGAGCTTTAGGCCTGATCAATGCTGCTCTGGACAACAAAGACAAAGGGACTCTGAGCTTGCTACCCCTTTATTCATTACATTGGGAGTAACACATGACTCAGAGGACAGCGATAATCTTAGGACAATGTGGAACTTATGATGATGATGATCATAGGTCAATGAGGAATTTAGGTTGATTAGGAATTTGTTCTGCCCTAGGTGAAACCTTGCTCTTACCACTTGGTTCTCAAGGAACCAAGATGTCTTCAGCTGATATAATCATGGCATCACAGGACCAATGAGGTGTTAGCTGTGACCAGAGGCAAAAAATGGAGTTATGTCTCTACATACCATAACTGGCCTGTAGGCAGGAAAACTAGGCCTAATCATGAAATGATTTTTCCCCGAAATTATGTAGAATTGCTCCCAACATTGATCTTTCCCCTCTTATTCTTGAATTCCTATACTCAAAAAATATATTCTTGATAATGGTCCTAAAAATCCCCAAAGCATCCTTCATTCCTTTTTATTCTTTACTCTCCTTTCTTCTCCAACAGTATATTTTCAAATAATCTGTACTTATTTGCCTTCACAGATTATTTTTTCTGTTTCCTCAACTCTGTTGTTGTTGTTCTTTATTGAATTTTTCATTTCTTTCCTTGTATTTTTTTTAGCTCCAGAATTTGTTTCATATTTTTAAAAAATTTCAATCCCTCCATTAAATTTCTAATTTTGTCTTCTATTTTTTCTTTATTTCATTGAATTTGTCCCTGTATTTTTTAAGAGTTTTCTGTCATTCCTTAAAACATTTCATTTGAATTCTTTGGCAGGTGATTTATATAAATTGTCTCTTAGTCAGTTACCAGTGCTTTATTTTTTTCCTTTGGTGACATTATGTTTCCTTGATTTTTCTTAATCCTTTTATCTGTGCGTTTGAAGAAATAGGGAGTTATTGCAATCTTTTCAGACTGGCTTTGTCTGAGAAATCCCTTCACAAAGCCCATCTACAGATTCTGTGTAGGTGATCTGGCATTTTCCTTGTGCAGCCTGTTAAGAGTCTTCAGCCAGGCTAAAGGAGCTCCGAGACTATGTTTCCATGTGATACAGTGCCATGGTGGACCTGGTGGCTGAGTCAGTAATTATTAAGTGCTTGGTTGGAATCTTGAGCATTTGGGCCCGTCCAATGCTGGGTTTTCTGACATAGGCCCAGTGATGAAGTCCAAAATAATGTTCAGGGATTGGTTCTTTCTTTCATGTAAAGTATATTTCTTTTAAGGATGTGCTGCCTAGTGTTTAATCCAAGTTAAAAGTGGAAAAACTGTTGGCTGTAGAAATCACTTTTATTAAGGAATAAAAGCATCAATGCATATTTAAATCCATATAATTTTACATGCCAAGGATATTTCTAAAAAAAAGGGAATCTTAATGATCATATTCTAATAAATGTTATGAAGATGAAAAGGAAAATTATTATCTGATTTAAATTAATTACCATTCCTTGAGTTACACTAGTAGTTGAAATTTATCCCTAATTCAGTGGACCCTGGAAATTCATGGGGGACAGGACTATTATGTTTTTAGAGCACCTGCAAATTGTGAAAAGTCATGAATTTCAGATTGCTGGAAAATTTCCTATTTTATAGTTTAAACTCTACCTATTCTTTATATCCTACAGTTATGTAATTTAACTTGATAAAATACTGAGTGAATAAGGCCTTAGAAGGTGCAGGGTGCTTTGGTGGCATCTTAGGTATCTTGGAGCTTTAAGAAAAACAAAACCAAGAAAACTGCAGGAAGGTACACAGGGTACAGAAATATGTTATGATACAGGAATTGCTGATGCATCTAATAATGCTCTCAGATTGGCTACTTGTAAACCTTTTGCCAAAAAAAAATGTGGAGGATGTTTACAGTTTCCTCGAAATTACCCAGTTTCTGTGAATAATTATTATTTAGAGTCTGAGGAATAATCACAAACAACTAAGGCCTGAACTCTGAACTGCAGCTTGGCAAGGGTATTCTGTATGCTGTATTGATGAGAATTTGTCATCTAAAAAGTTATTTATTTGTTACCATCAAGTAGCCATAACAGAATGGAATGTCACCCATTTAGTTTATTGTTATCTCCTTACATCTTGGTGATATAAGAAAGATCTTAGTGATTCAGAGAAAGCAGAAATGTAAAGGAGCATTGAATATAAAATGACTAGATACACAGTTATTCTCAACTATGAATGAAATAATATTTTTTAAGTTTGTCAATACATTTTATATGACTTAATCTCTAATTCCTGTACCATGAATGTGGGGATGAATAATTTGCAAGTAGAAATTTGTTACATTGCCATGTTTTAAAATCTATTATACTAAATTTAATCAAATTTGAAAATAGATTAAAACACATTTGATGGATTGATTAAAACAATATAGGATTATTTTGTACAGAATATATCTATTTATCTACATCCATCTATCTATCTTTATCTATAATCACTAAATCAAAGTGGATCAGCTCCTTTACTAGTGGATTATGTTTAAAAATTATTCAAGTATTTTCTCTCTATATAAATATAAAATGATATGGTGGTGGTACTCATATAAAGATTATATAATGTCAATGATATTCACTGAAACATCCTGACTCCCCCACCCTTTAATGCTGACTCCTGTGGCAATACTATTTCTATTACCTTTTGACATGAAGACACCAAAGACAAAGAGAAGCAAAACAGAAACAAATAAATAGATCTTCATTTTAAACAATTTGGGGAGAAAAGTAACTATAGAGTTTCTGCTTAACTCAGTTGTTGCTGAAACGAGAAAAGAGAATATAATATTGAGAATTATTATGAGCAAAAACATTTTTATACTTGGTTGAAGACCACTGCATTCAAGGTGATAGTAGATAGAAAAGGCTGATGCATTGTCACAAGTGCCATCGGCTGATTCCTCTTGCAGTTGTTTCTTTAAGAAATTTTAGCCATGTGTGGTGGTGCAATCTTATAATCCCAGCACTTGAGAGGCTGAGGCAGGAGGCTTACCACTAGTTTGAGGCCAGACTGAACTACATAGTGTAACCCTGTCTCAAAAAACCCCAAACCCCCCAAAAATAAAAAGAAAGCAAGAAACTTTAACAGTTACAAAACAAAAACATGGATATAAATTGCTCAGTAGCACAATAGTTCTGCAAAAAATTCATTTGGTAGGCCAGAAGTACATTTTATATATCTGCATTTGCTATTTTAATGCCTCTTGTATTAACAATGAATCTGAATATAATTTGGGGGTTGAAATTAACATTATGAATATTTAATTATACATATAAAATGATTGTCATTGTTTGGTCAGATGATTTGCTATTCTGTATCTTTTTAAAAATTTAAAGTATATATGACATTTACATGAATACAAATAATAATAGAATAATTATATATATAAATATTCTAGGTTGCTTGTATATTGAAGAGGAATCTGCCTCATGAAATAGATCTATAAATACCAGTAGATAAAACTTACTTTGTAAAGTCAAAATGCATTTCTCCTATTAGTTTCTCTGCTTAGCTTGGAGTTATTTTTAGAGTTCATTTGTAAGTTTCTCAAAGTATATTATAATAGATGAACAAAGAGCTGAAATCGTTCCTCAGAACTCATAGGAATCATTGGTCCATTGATTAAAGAGTCTCTTACTATGTCCAGGAGAGGACTAAAAATCTAGGTATAGAAGAGTCCCAAGGGATATAATATGTCCTTATTTTATAGCTGCACAAATAATATTTAAAGAGAGATCTGCAATTAAAATGCAGACATTCAGAAACTTGAATATTTATACTATCGGACTTCTGAGTATAGTAATTAAGAGATGCCAACCAAAGCCTTCAATCTATACAACATGAATAAAAGTGAAGGATTTATATTAAAGACTAAGCCTGGAAGTTCACACCTGAGAATGTCATCATCATCTGACATAGACTAGATTTTTTTTGGAGAATATGGATTTTAGTACATTTATGTTCCTAGGTTCAATCTGGAGCACCAAAGGGACCTTAGAGAAAAAAGACTAAGTCAGCAGATGCTAACCCAGCACAGGCCATGTGCCTGTCACCGTTTCAGCTGCCATAGCACAACAATGAGAAGATAAGGTGCTTGATTGTGGTGGATAAAGAAAATACCGGTAGGCCACTGAAACCAAAATCAAAATTCAATTAAAATAATAGGTTAAATGGTTTCATTGTTACCAGAACTTCTGTGAATGAATGCAAGAAAAGAACAGCAGAGAAGAAAGGTCTCATTGATTTTCTGTTCTAGTCTTTCCCAAAGACATGACAAGGGTGCAATATTATTGTCTTACCTCAAGAAACGATGTCACCTAGAAATTTTACATTAGATCCTTCATTTGTTAAATCTGAAGTGAGGAAAAAAATAAAGAATATGGAAAAATTGGAACCCTATGTGACCCAAATGGAGAGCAAAGAAATAACTCCTTTCTTTTGGGGCAGGTAAGCATCACCTCAGTTTTTCATCATGGGTGTTCAACATGTTATACACATTCTATAGAACCTGTAGCACAAAACAGAACTAGATTATTTCAGAATTTATTATTTTTACATGAGAATAAATATATTTAAATAGCTTTATTTTATAAATATTAATAATTTAAATCATTGGATTATTCAGGAATGCTTAAATTCGCTAACTCATGATCATGTCTTATTCACTGTAGATATTAAAAAACTTTGTCACTGTCTTAAGGGATTCTAATTATACTCTTGAAAAGGCATTAAAAGACAGCAAACCAATAAGATACACATCATAAAGATTATATGAATATAGTTCTCCTAAGTCTTCTGAGTGCAGTGTTTTTCTTCTTTAGCACAGAGCCCAGCAAGGGAGTTTCGATGTTATGATATTTCTGGATCAGGGTTTCTATGGTTCTCATAAGAAAAAATCTTATGAAATTAAAACCATAAGTACATACTAAGTACATATTAAGTGCATACATAATAAAGGAAATATTTTATTCTGTTTTATTTTCTGTTCACTCCCTAATTCTCCTACATTTAGTCACTATTCTCAGTGTGATGTCTTCCATATTTAGATCTATTCAAAACCTTACCACATTGAGTGATAAAAATACACAAAATGATTTCACCCTCTGTTGGTCAAGGAATAAAAATAATAACACTTTTTTCATCACTGAGAGTGCTTCCTCATAAGCAAATTTTTGCAAATTAAGATTGTATTTTCCCTAAGAAATTATTTGACTATTTTCACCATCTAAGCAAAAACCATTCAATTTCTCCACACTTGTTAGAGGAAAGAAGAGAAAAACCAAGAACTTGAGGGCATTCATATTTATGTTCATTAAACACATGGGTATTTTCTTCCTTGTCATTTATTATTTAGACTTCAGTAAGATCACATGGAAGGAAATATCTAGACCATTACTAGATGTTAATTTAAAAAATTTAATCTAAGTTTAGAGGTCATTGTGAGGAACAGCAACCCCATAGAATATAAATTTCTGGATCATCAAGTCCTCTTCTTTATTTGATTTACTCATTCATGAATAATAGAATAAAATTCAATAGACCTATATATTACATAATGCTCAACAAGTAAATAGTGGTGATCATCAGGCCATCTATAGATCTAAAGAAAGCTTAGACATCTATAACTTTACGTGCAGGGCTGCTAATAGTAACCTTTATGGAATACTTCCATATGCCAGATACTGTCTTGAAACACATCTATATTGCGATGTGGTCACTGTAACTCTTCTAATAACACAAATTAAGGCACTGAGGCATAAAGAGTAAAATAAAACACTTACAGTCACTGTTTCTTTGAGAAACAGGAACCCAATGCCATAGTCTATCTTCTTACACGTGTACACCAATATATATGCTTGGTATGTGGGGAATTGGAACATTATCATGTGTGACTTTCTGAGCTACTAATGTTGAGTGTGTATCAAATCATCAGGAGCTTGGAGAAACACAGAGGAAAAAGAACAAAAAAAGCTTTAACCTTGTTGCTCTGCACTAAGACTCACTGAACTGAAACAGACAACTATGTGTGCTCAGATTTGTACAGTTGATATCAGACAAAAGAACATTACATAGAAAAAGACCTTCACCTCTGAACTATGTTTGGTGATGTTTTGTGACCACTGATAAACAGTCTAAGCTAAGTTTTCTTTTCTATGTTAATTTAAAAATAAAACTCCAGAAATTAAGAGAAGGTGATATATAGAAGGATAAATAGATAGATATAGATATATTTGCATGTATGTATGTGTATGGCAGGGATCCATGAAAACCACAAGAACCACTTTAAGCATTGCAAACAAAGTGAATTTCTGAGAGGGATTTTTTTACACTGTTGAAAGAAAACCTGAAAAGCCAAATAGAAGGAGAGGAAGCAACTATAGGTAGCAACAACATCAATTCCTATCACTCTCAGGGCTGAGGGACAAGGTTATGGTCAGAACTCAGAAGTTGTGGCTCTCCAGTAGAATTATAAAAATTGAATGATACACTATGCAACCATTTGGATCAGACCTTTCTCCTTTTTCACAGTGTTTTCAAAGTGCAACCATGTCTCTTTTTCCATTATTGTACATAATGTATTCTATATATTTTTGTTTTGCTTTGTTTTGATTTTGTTTTGATCTTATCAGTTGGTGACATCTTGGTTGCTTCCACTTTTGGGGTACTATGAGGGACACTAATATAAAGATCCATGTACAAGTTTTATAGTAATTCATAGTAATTTCTGATAAATATTAATTCTGTTATTAGGAGCCAAAAACTAGAATTGTTGTCTTCTTGATAAACTTATCATTATAAAATAATTTTCCCTATCCATGGGAACATTCCTGGCCCTAAAATAGAAGGTTCTCTGATATTAAACAGGCACTGGCTATTTTAAAAATAATACTATCTTTGCAGATATTTTTCTAAAATTTTCTTTTAATATTTTTATGTCTTTGTATCTATAATGTAATTCTTATACAGAAGATATTCATGTTTTGCTTTTTCCCTTGGCCTGACAAGTCCTGAGGTACTTGTCTATCTCTGTACTAGGAGGGTTGCTCTAATTCTTATATTTGTCTTTTCTGAAGATAACACATATCTTTTTTCTCTAGTTGCTAGTATAATTATCATTCAACTTCCCCTGAAACTTGATTAAAATGTTTTTGCTACAGTTTTGGTACTTTTCTTGTCATTTGTTAAGTTTCTTGTTACTTTTCACAATAACAGAAAAAAAACCCTGGCCATTATATCCTCAGTAATTCCTGTTTTTCTTTTTCACTCTCAGGGTCTAGTAATTTGAGTATTATGTCATTTGAAGTTGCCCCCCTAGTCATTCATGCTCTTTTACTTTTAAATCTTTCTTTTTTAGTTTCTGAATTTCATTTTGTATACTTATTATTATAAGAACTTTATGTTCATTAATCTTTGTATCTGTAACATGTAATTTGCCGTAAATTTGTACTTTGTATTTTTCATCCTATATACATTACATTTTTATCTTTAGATTTTTATTTCTCATAAAAGTGCATATTTTATGTCTTACCTTCAATAGCAATGCAGTTATAATAATTCCTTTATATGTTTATTTAGTAACTATAGTATCTGAGCTAATTGTGGTTAGTTTTTATCATCAGTATTTCTCTCTTTTAAGTTTATTTCATTACTTCTTTAAATATCTAATATTTTTTTGGGTGCAGATACTGTAAATTTTACCTTTTTGGGGGGCTAGATCTTTTTATATTCTCACAAAAAAATTTTTGAACTTTACAAAGAGATTTAAATAAGTTTCTTGGAAATAAATTCTTCCATTCCTGATACTAATATGGTTATGTCACAGAATGACAATGATGTTCAGTCCAGGGCTTGTTATTTCTCATGACTGACAAATGTCCTTCCTGCACATCATACTCAATATTGCGTGTGTTAATTTTCTATGCCTATAATAATATTTACAATAAACATGGTAGCTTAAAGCAGTATGAATTTATTCTCTCACTTCTGGAGAGTAAAATCCAAAATTAGTATCACTGGGCCCAAATCAAGGTATCAGCAAGACTACTTCCTCAGGAAACTCTGGGTAGAAATTATACCTTTGCTCTTACAGATCTGCAGCCTGCTGACACACCTTGTCTGAGATTGTTTCTTTATCTCAATATCTTTAATTTTAACATCTCTTCAAAGACCTACTTTAAAAAAATATAAGACAACATTCATAAGTCCAGTGATTTGACATGGACAAATTCTGGAGGGTCATTACTTTGCCTACCACATCTTTGATTTAAGGTATTTTCCAAACAATTGAATGTAACTAGTACTTTCTCAATTCTGTGGGAGTATGGATACTATTCTTTGCTGTAAATTCTCAAATTTTTATTATTCACACCAAACTGTCCAAAGTCCTATTCATTTCTCTTGTCTTGTTCACCTGAAGAGCCCAAATCTAACTTTCGCCTTATGTCAAATATGGAAAATGTACTCAGATCAGAAAACTTTTGAGATTTTTAACTCACTTAGAAGATTTCTTTTCTTTCTGGAACTTTACTTACACAGTCCTTTCACAGTTTGGGTTTTAAATGTTTACGAAAGGCCCATGAGGTTGACCTTTAGGGTGGCCAATATTGAGAGGTGGTAAAAACATTAAGAAGTTGAGTGTGTGTTTGTGTGTATAGGTAGTGTCTTTATATCATTGGAGATGTGTCCTTGAAGGATAGTGTAGAATCTTAGTCTCTTTTTTCCCTCTTTGTCACTCTTCTTCTTGGACATGAGGTGGGAAATTCTGCCTTGCCACAATGGAGTCAAAAGCTCATGGATGCAAACCTCCCAAACTAGGCCAAAACAAACCTATTCCTTTCATACATTGGTTATATCAAGTATTTGTTGTGCCTAAAATAAAACTAGATAACTCAACAGCACTGAGGTCATTCTAAAATGGCTTTTTCTGTATTTTATAATTTTCTAATAGCGTGACAATAAAGTCTTACTATAATCCAAGCACTTAATATAGAAATAATAAAATTCCATAAAAATTTATCCAGAGATGAGAAGAAAGAGAATTACCTCTTAATAGAGGATTAGCTTTATGCAGAGAGGTCTAGCCTTCATCCATGGTTACTGAGAAGTGGTCTCAAGAACTTTGAAATCTCTTCCCCAATTAAAGTATTTTTGTTCATCTGGGCTCTTGGCCAATGGACATTTTATCGATGTGATTTATTATGGATATTTTGGGCCATAGAATATCAACTTTATATTTGAAGAAATTTGAGGACAGAAAGTCAGATATGAAGTGTCAATTTCATCTGTAAAAGGAGTTAGAGTGAAAATCCACCATACTGGCAGTCAACCCAAAAGGCAAAATAAAAAATCTGTACACCAAAACCTGGAAGAGCTTCCATATTTGGTAATATTCTCTGCATTGTCATATATTGATTCCAAGAATATAAGTCTGTCCATGGCTCCATTGGAAGAGGATAACTAGAAACTGCACTACGGATGCTTTCTTCGATCCTGTCCATGCATGTCTCCCCTTGGTTAATTTTAATTTGTATTCTTTCCATTCAATAAACAATATGAATATAGCAGCTGTAGTTCTGGCTTTTCTATAACATAGTAAGGTAACTACTGATTAAACAAAACCTAGGATTCATTTCAAAATCACTAGAAGAGTACAAAATTCCCAACACAAAATCATTAATATTTGAAGAAATGAAAATGCTTATTACTCTGATTTGATATCATACATTGTAAACATATATCAAATTGCTATAATGCACACTGTAAAGATGTATAAATATTGTTTGAAAAATAAATAAGAATAACTTTAAAGCAACATATTATTGCAACTAAAACTTGTGTGGAGAAGATCAGAGAAGAAACTTTCATTGATTTTTGCTTCTCTTACTCTTTGTCAAACATTTGTCAAATATAACACTATTCCTTTATTCAAGAATTGCAACCAGTTTAGAATATCTGCTTATGAAACTACATTTTCCCAACTGGAAAGGAAAAAGTGACAAGATGTTAGATAAATGTTATACTAACATTTCCTAAGTGACAAGAAGAAAATGTTAGTGCTAATTCACTAGATGGCATTGTGAACTATGTTAAAATCCATGAAAAATACAGAAATTGTTTCTCTAATTTGAATGTACATTTTAGGCTAACTCGATAATTAAATTTGAGTCTATGATTTTAAATCTGCAACATCTAGTCTTTTTTTCTGAAGACATTAAACCTAATCTCTAATGTAGAGTTTATGACATAACTGGCAATTATTTTCAAAATTCTCTTAGTTATTACCATTTCTTCAAATCCTTTTATGAATTAGCAAATGTGCTTTACAAAAAATAATCTCATTTACTATCCATAACAACCTTATTAGGTAGTTATTATTTTCTCCATTTTCAAGATGAAAAATGGTGAATAGCTACCCTAAATCTCATAATGAGTCAAAGACCTAGAACTCTTACTCTGGTATATTTAATCCTAAAAAGTAATCTTAATTACTAAAGTTTTTTCAAACCATGTCATTTCCTTCTATTTCTCTTTTCTCATCTATAAGATACAGAGTTAGAAAATATAGTCAATTTAAAATCTCATAAATCACTTTGATTTGTAATAATGAATCCAGGGGTAGGAGAAGGTATAGACCTCAGAATCCCAATTCACAATATCACTTGGGGGGGGTCTGGACACTATTTTCCAATAATCTTGGTTCCTACAGAAATTCCTTTTTGAAATCTGCTATGCAGAAGCTTTTGAGGGTCCTATCTATACTTCATCCCGAATTCCCTCCACATTTCCCATGAAAACTTATCTGCACAGAAGAAATTTATGAACTGAGCGAAGGCATTCAGAAATGAGCACCACTATCTTCAGGGAGAAAAAATTATGTGTCAACTGTGTTTTCTGTTCCAGTAATATATGAGACAGTTCAGGAACTGTACATATTTCTTATCTGAGGACATCATTTAGGCCACTCAAGAGGAAAAAGATCATGTTATATTTTTCTTTGGCTTAGCAGTCAGAGAGATCCTGTTCTTTCTTCTTGATCAAAATGGCCTTAGATTTCCCTCAACTTGACTCAAAGTTATATAGGTTTCCTTTTGTAGCTAAACCCTGACCTCTTTTCTTAAGCATTTAATTTATAAACTTATACTTATGAATTATTTTTCCACTCCATTTGAGGTGTATATCTTCTAGGCCCTTGACAGTTCTGCAACTCAGTGAAAGTTTTTCTCAAGGATACCAAGGAATAGATGACACCCAGAGTTTGCTCACCTCTTAGAACAATGGAATGAAAAATTATAAATATAAATATGACTCATCTTTTCACATTTGGATGAAGATGAGATTGTTTTCAAGGAAATAGAATACAATGAATAAGATATTTGTATGGGGTGTAGGTAGGTACAAATCTCAAATGATTAAGATATAATTGACTAGCATATAACTTCACTGAATCTTCAAATAAGGGGAAGAGAGCTCTCCTTGGCTAGAAGCTAATATAGACAGGGTGTCATTTGGAGAAGAGACAGGGTTCAGGGAAAAGCTAACTAATACAAAATAAATTCAAGATGAAAGACGTTTTGCCTAGAAATGGTACAGTGGAAAGAAATACCATTTAGGTGATTTTGAAGGAACAATGTTTTCCTGTGGTCTCTAAATGGGAAAATAAGATTGCACAAAATATTAAATGTGTGACCACTAAGGTTAAAGACCCAAGAACACCCTGTAAGATCAAGAACAGGTAAAAAAAATAATTAAAGATAGAAAGTTCATACTGAACAGAACTCGAGCACATAGATGCTTTAGAATAGATTGTAGATTTAAATGCTGCCTTTACTTTGATCCAGATGTATGCTCCACTGATACTCTAAGTAGTGGTAGTCACTAGATCAGTGATAAAATTTTATTTTGTAGTTGGGATAATGAAAGCTATGTCTATATGAGACAAAAAAAACAACAAAAATTGAAGTAATTAATTCACAGAGGAGAAGAGGTAGTTTGAAAATATAAAAACTTGATATGAAACTGTTGGTTATTAAACATTTCCATCATTCAGATCATTAATATCTAACCTAACCTAGAAGAAGACAGGATTTCATTTTAAGGTAGGAGTATGCTAGAACTTCTTTTGTGTGCAGTTAATATTTATCTGAAAGTCTCCCCAGTTCTGCTGGATCTTCTCCCAGCTCATAGTCCTACAAGGATCTAATCACAGAACTCCATACCTGTTGAAAGTCCCAGAATATCCAGAGTAGAAACAAAAAAGCCATAGGAAAGATCAACTTCTCTTCTCTTAAACGTGTTTTCAGGGCTAGAGAAATGGCTTCCCCCTTCTTGTAAAAGGAAGATGTTTGAAAAACCCTTTTCTTTTTTCACTGAATATGTCTCTTTTCAGGAGGACAGTAAAAAGTCTTGGTGAAATTATGTTTTCCATTTAGTTACAGCACAATTTATGTTCACAATCCTACTTTAAAAAATGGTGGTCTGCAGAACACAATACTGCTAAAGAATACAGTAATCTTCACACATCTTGATGTTCTTATTGGATGGAGTCCAGGGTACATCTGAAGTAGTAGAATAACTGTAAGTAGGAACATTCTAGGGCAATATCCACCATATTTTATGTGTATCGCACAGTCAGTGACCAGTAGGAGTGGCCGTCATCTAAGTTACTGGAGCAGGGCTCTGGAGGTTCCCCAATATGCCAGGCATTGTCCCTGATAACTCAGAAATTGTGACATATAGGAAAAGTGTGATTACACCTGGGGTGACAATGAGGATACTTGGAGAACAAGGACAGTGACGGTCTCCAAAGAAGACTTTCAGGAAAATAAATAAATAAATAAATAAATAAATAAATAAATAATAAAATAAAAACAAAAAACAAAAAATGAAGCTGTTCAGTATCTTAATAAGTATGATCAAGTCCATATGTGCCAGATGAATGTATTAGGTACTTTGATAAGACAATGATAAGAATTTACAGGTAAGAGACTGAAAATAAAAGAAAGCAGCTTTTATTCTGTTTTCTTAACAATGAGTAATATTCTTCATTATGATCAATTTACTATTATAGCTCATAAGAATAGGTATAGTGTTTTGCACCTTTAAAAGAATATGATATACAGAAGTTTCCAATGCAGACAACAAGAAAAAGAGACAAGCCAGTTTCCTCTAGCCTCAGAGAAACTATGGGAAAGGGACAAAGAAAGGCAGATAGGGAAAAGATGCCAGTCTCACAAACTTCCCTTCAGTTTCCAAAGTGGGGAAAGCAAATGATGTGTGCAGGATGCATTACTGAGGTGATCAGTATCGTAAAAGTTTTAACCTCTTTCAACACTGAAAGAAGAAATCTCACTAAGGTTATGTTTGTACCAACCTGGCGACAACCACAAACAAACAAAAAAAATACAGTGGTTACGTGGGCTAATTAAGCAAAGGGGGATCCCACACAGTTTTAGCCTGGCCTCTCAGCTACCATGCCAATAACAACTGGGATGAGACCCAGAATTTTCTACATAATGTGGAAGTGTGGAGAAAGAGGAAAAAAAATGTGTTCAGTGACTTCAATGTGAATTTTTATTCTATTAAAAAAGTGTAAAAAAAAAAAGAGGAAGCACTTAGAGATTCAAATCATACAAGCCCAGGCCAAAGTCTAGTTTGTGTAAACTGCTGATGTTAGTAAAAAGTTTTGTTGATGAATTTTAAATACTTCTCAATATATAAGTAAAATAATCATCAAATTCTAAAATAAGGAGGGCTGATCCCATTAGTTGCTGTAGGAAACTACTTCTTGCTATAATTAAGAATTTTTTTAAAAAATCCTTCTCCAAATGTTTACTTTATCACTGAGAATGGGAAAGTTTAATTTGTGAGATTTTGAACATATAGTTTAATATTTTATAGAAAACTATTATGAAAATATTAGAAATAAAAAAGCAAAATTTCTTGGTACCCTGAAAGTCAAATATAAATAAACTAACTGCAGCTCACTTTAAATCTTTTGACTCAAAGAAATCCCTTCCATGACTAGTAAGATTTTCACTTTTTAACAGGGACAGTGTGTTAATAATAATGACTTAAGAAATAACGATCCTCTCGAGACAATTTTAAATATCTAGAGATTCATAATTGTGACATGAAATGAGAATAAAGCTGTGTTTGCCCTTCCTTTGTCAGAAAGGTCAAGTGTTTCAGTGCATTTAATTTAAAAGGAAAAAAAATTCATGAAATACGACAACACTATTTCAAAAGTTGAAATGACTCTGGAGTCTTCCATCAACTTCAACAATGAGTTTCAAAGTGTTGCCTGCTTTCTTTCAGTTCAGCTACCAGCATGGAGCAGACCACCTGCTGTGAAATAAGGGTGTAGCGACCAACAGTTATTATAGCAGTAGCCATAAGTTTATTGCTTATTGGTACTAAACTTAAATCTCAGTAATTTTGAATTACTAAGTTAGCTTAGATTTATGGAGATGCACAATCATTTAGAATGGCATTCATTCCAGAAGGGTATATTATCTAAGCCAATTTTCTTATAGTGATGTAATTGCAATACCATAGTTACGGTTGTATCAGCATTTCCATTATAAAGTCCTATTTTCAGGGTTTTATAATTTGACTATAAAAATTCTCTCCTTGTAGAAACTTGGCAAACAAGATCCAAGGCATAGAACTGAGTTTTGTTTTTGTTTTGTTTTTTTTAGTGAAATTAAAACCACAGGCACATATTTGATCTGTTCAGCCATTTTATGCTTTAACTCTGCAACCAAAACCAAAATACAGTGAACTATGTTTAGAGTGATGAAAAGAAATGGAAAAAAGAACAATTATTCAAAATATGAACTTAATGGAAATAAGTTCCATTAATAGTCAATATTTTTACCAGTGCAGTTAAGTTCCTGTGAGGGTAAGAAGAACAATGGTTTGAAGTAGATCTGCAGGTACAAAACCTATGTACAATGTTAATAAACAGGAAACCAGTGAATGACTGGGTCTGGTCACTTAATCTGCAAGTCTAGCGTCTTTCAAATGAGAGGCAGAGATAATTACACATTGGTGTGGGTGTGAGAATCAAGTCAATGGAAATGAAAAGGCTGAAACTGCAAAAGCACTCTATAAGCATGCAATACTATTTCTTTAGTTTCCAACAATTTCTCCTTCCGAATCTGTAAATTTATTGTCCATAATATTTAATTTGGTATACATTCAGAGTTCTTCCGATCTATATCATAAATTCCTAAACTTCAATCTGTTGTACAAAAATATTTGCTGAATTTGTTGTCAGTCACATACTTTGTATATTTTCCTTTCAGAATTGAACATGGGGACTTTGTTTTGCGTCAGAGTAAGCTTTGCCAGTTGGAATTAGAGAACCCTAAAACGGGAGGTCGCCCTCTTGTGGTCAACATAAAGTATGCAAATTGAGTGCAAGGAAGGGACCGCATCCTGTCTGCTGCGCCAGTTCCCTAGAATTACATTAAGTTATAGACTCACAAATGATAGGCTAGGAAAATGTAAATTATTGAATATAAAATATATTCATTGTTTTATTATGAATAAACAATAAAGAAACAATATTCTCCCTGTTTTATTATGGTAAATGAAGAAAAACAGGCTCTAATGATAGATTAAATTCAGTACTGGCTCTGCTATTTCCTAACTTTGTAAACTAGTAAAATACCTAGAAATAATAAGACTCAATTTTCCATGTATTAAATTTGGAAAAATAGTAGAGATTACATCTGAAGCTTATTGTAGTAATTACATGTGATATTCCAAGGATATCCTAACTCTTGTTATGTACCTTAGTTACCATTAAGGTGTTCTTCCTGCTATGGCATTTTCTGAGAATGGTATTTTCTGAGAATGGTATTTTCTGAAGTTGTCATTAATGTTGAGTACCTTGTTTAAAGTGTTTTTCTTTAAACATATTGTTTCTATAATATTTTAAAAAATCTATGTTTTCATAAAAGAAACACTGAGCAATTTCTCACAACTTGGAAGATACAGAATATATGGCAACACTTATTTTTAAAATATTTACAGTCAGTTCATTTATGATATAAAATGCAGGTAACCACAAAGAGCTGGATTAAACACTGCAGTAAGAACCAGAAACAAATATGTGTTCTTTGCTATTGAGAAATTTATATGCACCAAGTAGAAATACCATACAACATGAGGCCAGCTGAAAGTTGGGGGCAGTATAGAGTTCACATAGGTGGCTTTCAATCTGCTGTCACCTACTTGTTATGTGAGTCTGGAAATTTTCTGAACATTTTTGTGCCTCAATTCATTCTTCTTCATTGAGCTGAGGAATTGTAGTACAACACTGATATATTCTAAATGCTCAAGAGATGTTAAACATTATTCTTATAGCTGTTGTTTCTAATACTATCTTTGATTTTTAATGCTTGACCAAAATTGATAAATACATCTGTTTTACTAGGGTTGAGAATTGAATATTGAGACAGTCAAATAGCCAAACAGATTAGGTTACGCCCATAATAGCTACAGAACACTATCTATAGAAGCTAATCAGTAGGTTATATATTCTTCTATTTGGGGGAAATCCACACAGAGGTAATTACTACTCCAAATAAATGTGTAGGAGACTAGAAAAACTTCTATTTTCTGGTGGTATCTCAACATTCTCAGTCATCTCACATGTAGAGAGAAGGAAAAGCTCAAATGAAGTTTAACTCAAAAATGCTGAGTTTGCTCAGAAAAATTTTGTAGCTGCAGAAGAACGAGAACCAATTTTTATGAATTATGGAGAAATGTTGTACTTTCTTTCTAGTGATCTATTTGTCCAAGAAATAAATCCTGAACTCAGAACATCCATGAAAACTTTGTGATGTTTTGTTAGGAAGAAAACATGAGATCCTACAGTGTAAGTAGGTACCTGTTGTGTAGGATGCATGTCAGAAAATATAATACAAATAATTTGTATAAATGTTTGTTGGGATTAGGTAGAAAATATTTTTCAATTTAATCTTCCTAGGCCTCCAATGTATGCAGAAGTACCACTGGAGGAAAGAACATACTACATCCACAAAATAGAATAGATGAATTTGGAGAGATGAGAAACTTCTGATATTCTTGAGGAAATGCCAAGTAACTGAAAGTATCTTGATCTGGGAGTGTGAGGTAGTGGACTCTGAAGTGGCAGATGTGCTCTGCAAAATCACACCAAGCATGGAAGCTCTTTTGAAATTTGAGCTTCCTCTCATGGATCACAAGATTCCTTTGAATAATTTCAAGAATTACCACTTTCCAGAGATAATCGTGATGACATTGGGAGAATGGATCACGAGAATGTTAAGGAGTAGAACATCAGTTAGGTGACAACTGTCATTGCAGTGACAGAAAATGGTGCTCTTCATAAAGATAGTAAGTCTGAATTAGAGAGCAATATAGATGAGAAAGAGGAGTTATTAATATTTTGGTTTGGCCCTTAGAGTGGAAGGAAGTGACAGGCACTGAGCTGAGGAGAATAAGATGCCACAAAAGGTAATGCTGGCTATACTGTTCATGAGGTGCCACTGGAATGGAGAAACAATCATGTCTTGGAGCAGCAGGAGAGACCTCTCAGAAGCTGAAGAAAGGCCTACATAGATAGGGAAACTCTATCATATGGGAATGGAGATGATTAGCTGGTTGTAGCTTTTGGGCTGTGCACTCTCTCTAGAAACTGTTTCCAGATCCTTCATGCTGCATGAATACATTAACACCACACCCTCAACACCATTCTTTATTAACTCATTATCCTCAGTGACATCAATTAATTTTGTTAGGTCTCAATTATCTGTGACACAGCAGTTATCATACTTTAGGAGGAGGCCCTATCTTGAGAGTTTCTAAAATATTTCTCCACAATTTTATTCCAACAATCTCATAAGCTATCTGGTGTTTTGCCAATTAGAAAACCTTTCTTTTGATCTAAATTGTCGGCATCTTCAAGAATTCCTATTGAACCCATTTTTGGTTTAGGAAAAAAAAAGTATAGCTGGCTGCCAGCATTCATTTCATCTTCCATAAACACACACTTCGAAGCTGAAGTAAATTTGACTGGTTTTCTAAAAACAGAATGCTATGAATAGAATGAAGTCTTGTATTTCCAAAGACTGTATATATTTCAGTGATGTGAAAATAATAAAAATGAGATGTTTCACAGCAAATTTAGGGGTAAGGTTAAAACTGTAATCATGGAGCTATATTGGGATGAAAATTGCAGCTGCAAGCACTGGGAGTGAGGATTCTCAGGGTAAACAGAAAATGGGTTAAAAGCTAATTGGCTTGAGATGTTATTAATAAAAAGCAAAAGTTAATAATCAAATAGCACTTACTATGTGCCAAGTGTCACCCTAAGCAATTTTTTATAAAGCTTTCTAGGTAGGTATTATTTTCATCACTCATTGTATAAATGAAGAAATTGAAGAATAAAGAAGTCTGGAAACTTGCACAAGTTCCTACAGCTGGTGAGAAGAATTGAATTCAGCTTGTCTGACTCCAGGGTCTGTGTTCATTGCCATCACTCTGTCCTACCATTAATTTCTTAATAGTAGTTGTTAATGAAGAGCTGCTTTTGTGATGTCAGATTACCTTGGAAGTCCAAGAGGTTATAGAGCACATTTATTTTTCATAATAGTAATCAAGATAGATGAGCAATAAGAGAAAGAAGCAAAGATACCAATTCAGCACTCAGGCCAAGAATTCGGCTAAAACTTGATCATCCTGTGTAGTGAAAGAGAGAAAATAAGGCCAGAGATTCACAAAAGTAGGATTGTATAAAAAGCACTCTGTATACTTGATAATCATAGCAGTTTTTTGGCCTCATTTTTCTCTTTTTCTTCTGTCTTCTCATCTGTGTTTCTGCAGAAAAATTATACAACATGGTACCAAAATCATAGTCAATTTGATAAAACACGAAGCTGCTTGAAGACAAAGAAACTAAAGAGCATTTCAAATATTTTCTGTTTCCCCTCCATTCCTCCACTTGTTTTCATTTCACTCATTTTATCTTGATTTTGTTACAACAGATGCCGATAAGAGTTTTTGACACTGAGAATGCCAGATCTATCATTAACATGTTGCCAAACTGGGGAAGATTTACTAACAATATGTTTTGCCTGCATCCATTCACTTTTATTCAACAGAGAGATTCATTTAAATAACATCCGAATAAAGGAGTTAATAATAATAGCCTAAAAGTGAAAGCAAGACTGGATTAATGAGCAACTAATCTGAACCTTCAACCTGAACAAAAATTGAATGGCATGATAGTAATTTGGCAGGCACAAAATGTCTGTCAATGCTAAACACGCCGTTCACTCTTTCTCTGCTACACTTCAGCTACCATGCTTTTAACACAGGACTCACTTTTCCTCTCCTGGCTTCCCTTAAGAGTTAAAAAAATGTGTCTTTGCTTGGTACTAAAGTAACTTTGTACCATCAGTGAAAAATACTGTTCTGAAATAATTTACAAATTTTAATTCTTCTCAAATATACATCAGACAGTGTGTGTCACTATTTTCTTCCATAAATAATGACTTAAAATTAATAAATAACATTAAGAAAAGCATTTTTCTTCTTTTAGTTACTAATATCTAAGAATATTAGAATGTTATATGTGTTTGTGTTTGCTTGTGTGTGTGTGTGAGGAAAAGTGAGGGAGCTATAAAGAGAGGGAGCGAATAAAGAAGAGTAGCAGAGAAATAAATTGCTGGTAGATAGCACTAAGATCCACTTATTTATAATGGTCTAGTACAAATTTATGCAAGAAAAGATGTTCATCTCATACGAGAACAGTAAGATGAGCATATGTGCATCTACAAAATCTAAAAGGTGAAAGAAAAGAAAAGTGTATGGGTGAAGTATTTGGAAAACCTCTTTTATTTTACTACAAGTAAATACATAGTTTTTGTTAATAACTTTTGTAGCAGTGTTCATAAATCCTACCTGTATAATTTGATGAGTGCACATAACTAATATCCTGATCAAAAATAAGAAATTACCGGCATCCCAGACATGGCCAATTTTGCTCTTAAGAGAAGTAAACAACATTTATTTCAATTGCCATAGATTAGTTTTGTGATTTTTAAAATTATTTTTAGAAGATTTGTACAATACTATATGTACTTAGAATACTGGATCTTTTAACATGCTAGTGAGACCGATATAGTTGTGCTTGGTACTGAATTGTTCATTCAAATTGTCATGTGTGTGAATACACTACACTTATTTATCCACTTTAATGCTGAAGAAGAGCTGAGTAGCTGTTATAAACAGTGTTGCTCACAGCATCCCAGAAGATCAGGGAAAGGGGTCTTTTATTTTTAGTTCAGTCCAAGTTCCTCCCAGAGGGTTGTCCTGGGTGTGTTTGATAGCTCATGCTGAGTCACATCCTCTGTCTTCACTGCGCATGTCTTTTCCAAAAATTCACTAGGTTATAATTGTACCTATGACCTGAAACCCATCTGGATGAGTTTGTCCCAGCCAAAGTTAGTTTAAGACACTTTGAGGTATTTGCACATGTAAGGCTGAATTGAGGATTTGCCAAGAACTGATTTAGGGGCTTCTATTATGAGTATCCAACTGGGGCTATTGTTTGAAAGGTAGAAAGGTGGTCCCTGTGTAGGATAAGGAGCATTATAGATTGATAGGGAGGTTGTCCTTAGCCTGTGATTGACAGGAAGCCATACTCTGGCCAGTTCTATTATTCTAATAGAGAACTGCAAGTCATTTTTCATAAGTATGCATTTTATGCATTATTTCCTATCATCTCAAAAGGGAGGGGAACTGGGATGGGGATGGGCGAAAGAAAAGAGGGGAAAGAAAAAATGAGAAAAGAAAGAAAAAATGAAAACAAAGCTTTTGTAAATAGGGAGGGGTGGAGGAGTGGAAGGGAGGAAAGGGGAATGGGAAAAAACAAGAACCAAGATATATCAAGTACAGGTACAAATCCCCAGTGATGAATGTGATCATAATGTATACCGAAAATGTACTAATAAACTTAATAAATTTTAAAAAGTGAAAAAAATCAAATACTGTGTCTAATTTTTACTTCCTATATAAAGTTACACTGCTTTTCAAATTATTTATCTACCATTGAAAAATGAAAAAAACGTTTACTTGGTATAAAACAGGCCATTAAGTGAAATTTTTGACATGACAAAATCAGTAAGTCAACTTGTTTAATAGTCGCCTGAGAAAATTTAAGAGGCAAAACAACACACAGTTAATAGCCATATTCTTTAAGGGCTATATTATACTAAGAAGCCAAAACAAAATTTAATTTCAAGATAGTCCTTCTGAAAAGTTTGTAATTTTCTGAAATATTTGTATTTATCTTGATATTTAGCTTTATATCCAAACAAGCTATGCTGTCTTCAAGGTTTTTTTTCCAGAAAACTACCTTTACATCATGAAATCATTATTGTATGTAAAAAGCCCTAAAGACTTAATGAAAAAGTTGTTATAACAATAAAGTTGTAAGATATAAAATCAACAATGAAGGATCATTTTAACAAGGAACTATTAAAAGGATCAAGAAAACAATAGAATTTACAATAATTACCAAAAATGAAAAGAATAGGAATACATGTAAATGAGGAAGTGAAAACCCTGTATTCTGAAACACTGTTGAAAGAAACTGAAAAAAATATAAATTAATGGAAATTTATTAAATCATACTATGTTGATGGACTAGAGAAACATTTTAAATGCCCATACTCTCCAAATCAATTTATAAATTCAATGTAACTGCTATCAAATTTTTAGTGACATTTTTTCACAAAAAATAGAGAAAATCTGCTAAAATTATAATAAAAACACAAACAACCCAAAATAAATTTTGACCCAAAAGAACAAAGGTGGAAGCATGATACTACCTGATTTCAAAGTAAATTTCAGAGCTATAGTAATCAAAACAGCATGATGCTGGCATAAGGACCAACAGATCAAAATAGGAGAAGAGATGGCCTTGAAATAAATGTACACATCTATAGATACTGATTTTTGATGTAAGTGGCAAGAACATACAATGGGGGAAAGCACAGTCTCCTCTGCAAATTATATTGGGTCAACTGTATATTCACATCCAGATGAGTGAAATTAGACCCTCATATCAGCCTCTACCTACTCTTTGTGCTTGTCAAGGGTTCAGCATGTAGTTATTGATTAGTTTTTATGAACTTTTCATGAAGATTTTCTTTAGCAATATTGTGTTCACTCTGCAAAGGCTGAAGGGACACAGTGGCCCATCCCAATATATGGTTTAGATACAGATACTGATACTACACATGCACACACACACACACACACACACACACACACCAGAATCATAAGCTTTTATTAATTATGTAATGAAGATCTATGATGAGAGCAATAAAGCCTTGTTAATTAAAGCGCTTAAGAATCCCTGGTGAGGAGGGTGGCTGGGGCTTTTAACTGTGAATGGGAGCTGGCAAATGGATGAGAGCACTGGCACATATGAGGGGATGACTTGGTTTGAATATTCTACTGGCTTCAGAAGGAACACCCAGGCTCTATCAGCTTACACCAGTGTAAGGCATTCAGGGAAGGAAAGTGAGACTTAAGACCTGCCAGTAGCAAAAAAACAAAAAGCAGAGTCAGACTCTTATTATAATCCGATGATGTGTGCCAGGCATGGCCAAAGGCATATCGGGTATGAGTCAACGAAACGAATAACTCTAATGTCATTGAATTTTCTTTCTATTTAGGGAAAACAAAAAAAATATGCCACAGATGTAATGCCTAAGTAGAGCACATGCTGTGCTAGATTCAGAAGAGTGGGATGAGAAAAGGAGAATAAGCTAGAGGAAGGGGGATCAGGGATGTAGAGTTGGGGAGGGTGCAGTTTTATGCACTACATATAATGGTTCAGGCCTCCTGAGAAAGGGACATTAAGCAAAGACTAGAATCAGATGAATTAGGAAAGTAGAATGTTGCAGGTGAAAGGAGCAGCAAGACAAAGACCCACAGGAAAAAGCACTCCTGCTAGAATGATAAGCAGGAAAGAGGGAGGTATGAAGGAGAGAAGGAGGGAGAGGAGCAAGACAGGCTGTCATTAAGGTGAGAGGCAGACAGGGCTCAGAAAGGAAGCACCCACCATTGCAAGGAATTGCTGATTGAAGTGGGGAGTAGTATGCAGAGGTGTGACATGACCAATTTATCCTCTAGACATCCCTTCAACTGCTTCATTGAAGATAAGCTGTAAGACAGTCATGGTGAAAGCTGAGAGGGGGCTCTGGTCAGGGGGTATTATCCTAATTAGGGTAAGAAATGACTTTGGTTCATATCAGAATGACAAGAGTGGTAGATACATTCCAATATATATTTTGAAGAGTCACTGGGATTTTCTGTCAGGTTAGATGTGAATATGAGGGAAAGATAGCCATCCAGGAAGACTTCATTGATTTTGTCATGAGCAGCTGGGGACACATGTTGCAGGTGAAACAGGGTTTTATGAAAATGTATTAACTTAGCCAAGTTCTACCTTCTAGAAATCTATCCAAAGCATGACTCTACAGAAGATTGAACTATTAGTATTGTACATGTTACAGGGGAAACAGACCTTAAAATATGAACAAGTAGTGAGTTAAGGCACAATTGGGGCAATAATGGGTAGTGTCTCGGTGGGAAGATACTGGAGTCAGACTTCCTCTAATCAAATGTGAAGTTTTCCCCTATCGTCCAAAGTGATTTTCTGCAAATTAGTCACTTTCTTTTTATCTGAGTTTCCTTCAGTGCAAAGTGCAAACAAAAGTATATATTTATTATGCGAGAGGAGGGTGTTGGAGTAAAATGAGAGTAGACTTCAGATTTGGAATTCAATTTGAGTCTAGCTAAGTCTGTTAAATTATAATACTATCTTTACCTCAGTTTTTTTGTAAGAAAAGCAATCAATGTATACTCAACTTGTATACTTATAACAGTTGGAAAGAACTTTGGTAATTGACAGAAAGAAGGGGTATATTATTTGAAGCTAATTATAACTTGTAATTTTCTTCATTTTTGCACTTTTGTTTTCTTCTTTAAAAATTCTTTCTATAATTTCTCTGCATCTCCTTTTAATCTTCCTTCCATTAGTAAATATAGTCTAGAATATACTTCAGAGAGCACAAGCAGCTTTATCCTTGAGACAGTAGAAAAGATGTAAATGCTCATGCAGGCAAACACACCTAAGTTGTATACTTAAATACCTTTTCTTTGGTTTTGCTGCAGAACAACAGATTAATAATACTATCTTAACAAGGAAAAACTGAGAGTTAGAACAAATGTATATTGTGTTCTTCTTATGTCATTCTTATCGTACTTATTTTCTACTTTCTGTGACAATTTTCATTGCTAACAAATTTCTCAGTCTCGATCTCACTCTCAGCTCTTCAGGACAAGTTAAATAAATAATAATTCACATAGACAGGGTCAATTTATAGTGGATATGCACAAGTGATGAGCTATAGTAGTAGGCTGAGA
This sequence comes from Heterocephalus glaber, assembly GCF_053883595.1. Lineage (NCBI taxonomy): Eukaryota > Metazoa > Chordata > Mammalia > Rodentia > Bathyergidae > Heterocephalus > Heterocephalus glaber. Next base: position 28,013,317 of record NW_028258327.1, read on the forward strand.
ACCTGCCAAGACAAAATAGTGGAAACAAGAGCACAGCAGTACCACTGCTGTGTGGATGGTATCAGACTGGCCTGCCCGGCTTGGCAGTAAAAGGATAGACTTAAACAGCTGTTGGATTCCCTAGTTTTAGATCCTTTAAATAGCTATGGAAAAGTATTTTAATTCAAGATGTTGGCAAAGGTAGTGCATTTTTAGTTGCCAATGGCAGTTACAAGCTAAACTTAACAATATTCTCTGTGCAAAGCACCTAACATTAAGCACTAATGTATGCAAATGCAATCCTAAAATGTGTTTACAATTACAAATATGTACTAGTTATCCAGGACCACAATGAAGTACTAGGGTACGCTTCCAATCTTTTGCAGTCTCACATTTCCTAGTGTTTCAACAACATTCTTATGAGAAAGATTTGTAACCAATTCCTGAACATCTTAGTACTATAGACTCTTCTGCCTTGTAGTAACCCTTTTGGGCCTTGAGCATCCTTTTCACATCATTTGGAGAGATGATATGATGAAATTGTTGCTCTCTCTGCTTTCCTTTTAAATGTGAAAGTACCCGTAAAATATTCTATATATTACCTGAACATTGTCATTGCCTATTTTTAAAATGTGGTGACAAGGAAATTTAACTTTCTCTAAATGTAAAGAAATTATTTTTTGGTGAAATAATTTTTGCCAACAAACCTTGCCACCAAGTTTCTTGAAAGAGTTGGGATTAAAAGAGGTTGGTCTCTGTCCCATTAGGTGTCACTGTTTCATAGATTTATGCTTAATCGAAACCCCAAAGATTTTTTGGTGTATATTTTGTGGATAGAAAACAAATTACATTATTCCTGCCCCAGAATTGCTTAAAATATCTTTAATTTGTAGACCTAAGGTTCTGAGAAAAGAGTTCTTAAAAAATTATGAAGTTAAAAAAAATTATGAAGTTCCTACAACTTCGAATTAAAGGACATCAAGAAAAACACACTACCTTATTAAAGTTTCTTCCATCTTGATATGATCATTCATTTATTCATCTACTCATCCAAAATACTAAACCCAAACTACGGCTTAAAGGATGTGTTAAATATAAGAAATAGAAATAAGTAAAAATTGTATTTTCCTTTCTACATATCAAGAAATATAGATAAAAATCTAACAGTGGCTGTATGATGTAATACAGGCTTAGAAAAGTAGAGCAATATGTATAAATTTTAGGAAAAAGAGTAATTTCGTAAAAGTCATTGTCTCAGATTTAAAATAAAACATTTTGAAGAATAGAAGCAAGGATAGGACCAGAATGAAATGGTTAAAGTATTCTCCTTGAGGTCAGATTAAAGGTGATATGAAATAATTTTTTAAGTAAGATAAATAATACTTAATAAAATATTTTTTAAATTGACAAATCATGGACCTTGAGTTACTTACCTGTTTGGGTAAGAAAAGTTTTATTGGGCTCTCACCAAGTAATAACAGAAGTAAAGATACTCCAGGCAGAGGAAACAGCATGAAGAAACGCATGAAGATTTGGACATAGAATGTGACCTGTCTCAGAATGGCAATTGACTGAGTTTGAAGAGTGCCCAAATGAAAGATTTGTTGTCATTAAGTACTTTGAAATTTGTATTATAAAATTATTTCAAGTTTCTTTATAATTTCTATCTTGCAGGAAACAATGGAATAAATTCATTGACTCAGAACTGCTTGTATTCATTTGAAAACACCTGGGACCTTTAGTAATATCTGTTGAACTAGAAAGTTTGCTTCCAATTTTAAGGAAATTGAGAAATAGAGAGGAAAGGAGGATAATAAAAAAAGGTTGAGAAAAAGAGAGGTAAGGAATTAAAAGGCACTTTAAAACAAACAGTTGCAAGTAGATGAAATTGTGTAGGAACCATCCATACACATAATACACAGAATGATAAGGGAACATGTAACAAGGATAAATATATATGGGGAACATTTAAGTTTTGTTTTTTAAAAATGAAATTCTGTGTCTATTTTACAGGGAAATATATATAATAGCTGATTACCATATAGACTGATACTAGGCACACATTGTGCGTGAAAAGCAGAATGTGTTGGAAAGCAGTAAGTAATTTGAAGTGTATATACAACAGAAGAAAACACACAAGTGAAGATAACCAGAAGTGTTTTACCCAATTCTGTACCATATGAATGCAAAATTGTTTTTCTATTTTTATATAAATGATATAATACATATGCATATTTTAGCTTCATGTATGTCATTTATATGCAGATTAAAAATGCATGTACTCTAGAAATAATTGTATGTGAATTGAACTGTTTATTCAACAATGAATTAACTCATATTGTAGAACATGTCTTGACCCAGGGACAAACTTTTAAAACATTCTGGCACAACAGCCTAAAATCTGGCTAGGTCATCAATTAATAACTACATGCTAAAGAATTCCAAGAAGTCTAGACTTACTACCCCACAACCCAGAGCCTAGATACATTGTTGAAAATAGAATGTGTCATGCACCTCAACTTATCTATTGTATGTCCTTTATTAAGACTATCTATGGGTGATATCCTTTAAAATAGAAATAATTACAGCCAAGTTAAAAACAGTGTCAAAGATGATAATGAATAAATTAGTTATCACCAAGTTTCATTACATTCCCAGGAGTTTACAAACAAAAAGTTGACATTAAGTGTAACACTAAAAAGATAATCAGAGCATATCAAGATAGCTTTTCTACCCGCAGGTTTATTGTTATTTTTAGTACAGTTTTGACTGAACAACCACTACATATGGAACAAATGAGAGAGAGTGAATAACAAAGTAAAAGATGCCTAAAGCAATAAACAGATTTTAATGCTTTTTTTAAAAAAAGGATCTATCTCTCTAGTGTCTGTGATGGGAAGTTTGAGGGAAGGATTCATAAAATTTTGCAACATATACAGAAATGTACCTGACTACATGAACACATGTAGTTGGTAGAGTCTCCTCACCAAGTGCTCAGAGCACTGCTCGGGGACATGGCCATGGGTCCCCTGGACAGTGTAGTCACTGCAGGGTGTCTTGTGTCTTGTGCATGGCTTGTCCATTATTCTTCTTTTATGCAGAAACTATCTGCTGTAGCATTTTATCTTTAGAGCTTAACTTATCTACATAAATACTTATTTTTTTGCCCGGATTATTACAAAATTCCTTTAACAGTTTGCATTTTCCATATTCAGTTATATTTATTACCTTATGCCATGACAGTCTTATGATATAAGGGCGTTATCCACTATTATGATTGCGAAAAAACTGACATACCCAAATTAAGAGAAAAATAAATAAATATTGTTATATCATTAGGGAGGAAGTGAAAAATTTTCAGGTTCTAAACACAGCTCAGGCCAAATCTGATTTACCCAACTTCCCATGTGCCCTGGGTGCTGCTGCCAGGTCTCATCACCTCCAGGCTCCATCTATTCACCACTCTTCTTGCCTTAATGACACTCTTCTCTTAAGACTGAGAGGCACTATTGGTTTTAGTGTATTCTTTCTTATCCAACTTCTCAAACACAGCTGTTTTCCTATTGAATTCTTTCTATCTTTTCAAACTCCTCCTTCAGTTTCTGAGCAAATCAAACGTACTATAACTATTCTTGGACAAAATTTCTTACTTTAGGAATCCACTACACCTCCTGTGTTCCCTTATGGATTCTATATCCAGGTATTAAAGGAGTTCCTGTCATTTTCTCAGGGTTTTCATGCAGTCTACTGTCAAATTAAGTAAATGTCAAGGAATTTGAAAAACTGTGAGACTGCTGAGACCTCTTTTAAAATGTTATGTTAGTGCAGATGACATTACTAGTGTATCTTAGCATCTGTAACAGGCTGTGATGTGGACCAAATGGTCACTTTAGAAGAATCAGGCCCTGGAGAAGAAAGTCATCAGAATTAATATTGTCTATCTCTGAAGAACTTCATTCATTCATTATTTCATTGAATTTACATTTGCTTATTTTAGTTACTGTTTCTCTAGGCCCGTTCATCTGCTACCATCATAGAACTAATATTCTAAAGTGTTTCTCTCAAGCCAGAGGCAGATCACTTAGTAAGGCTCTGTCCAAAGGGTAAACAAACTTAAATTCACTCTGCATTCTTATCCATGGGAAGCTGAAATGCATGGGGTAAAAGAAAACAATCTGATAAAATCTGGATACAGAAAATCTTACAACTCAAATACCTGAATGTTACTTTTCATGTAACCTCAAGTATGGTGAATACAAACAAGACCTGAAAGAATGTAAAAATGTTAATTGTGAAGCAACTATGTTGTTTAAAAATCGAACAATTATAAGGAAGCCTTTCAAAGACTCTTAAAGTTTATCTTTACTTTAGAAAATACGTAATTGCAGCAAATCTGGGTGATGCTATGCATGAAAAATGTACTTTAGAAATGTGGAAAAGATGTGCTTTCCAGAGAGAGTCCCACTGACTTCACACTGACTCTAGTAAAAAACAAAGAAAATCTACAAATCACAGTACCAGAATTAAAAGCACACAGAGTTCATACCTTTTGAACTGAGAAAAAATACTGAAATATCATAATAAGTTTTAAAAATACCATAGCATTTGAGTTTCTCTGTTAGCTTTTGCTGAGTAACATACCAAGTAAGAGTGTAGTAGCTCAAAATAACAACACTTATTTAGTTCACTCTTCTGAGCAGTTCTTCTGTTCTGGTCAGACTTGCCCGATATGAACCTGCCTTGTTCATGAGTTTATAGGCAGTGATTTTCTGAGGCTGGCAGATCCCAGATGGCTTCACTCACACATGTGGCTACTGATTGACAAACAGGAGGGATAACAAAGTTGATGAGGCCACCATCATCCAGATGGCAGGCCTCCATGTATTCCCACAATGGCACTGTTTCCAAGAGCAGAAAAAAAAAACAACAAAACTGCAAAGTTTTTTACAGTCGACACTTGGAACTGGTACAATCTTATTGTCATGTTTCCATTGGTAATAATGATTCTCAAGGTCCCCCTAGATTCAAAATGTGAGGAAATAACTTTTCCCTCTTTGGCAAATAATTTTGGTGAATAATAAAGACTTTGGAGATCAATTTTTTGTAATCTACCATGTACAGAATAATGATAATTAGATGCTCAAAGAACTACCAAAAATCAAAAAAGTTTTCTATTTACCAAGCATTTATACATTTTTTAAATATCTATAATAACAGAGAAGTCTAGTTTTGAAGAATAGCTAAGCTATTGTTATGGCTATTATGAAGCTGCACATATCAAATATTTATGCTATCAGTATTCAATAGCAAAAATTAGAGTTTTTATTATCTATGTTTCTGTAATGTGACACAATAACTTCTATGGCAATATTGAATAAATGAGATAAATCATTTACACATATCTAGAAGGTTCTATATTCTATGCTTGACAATGAGTCCAAAATATTAAAAAAAAAAATGTGTTTCTATCCTTGTGGACTATGCAGTGTGGGAGTGAGATAAGTAATAAGAAAAAGACTTAAGCAACTATGTGCCATCAATGATAAATGGTATGAGAAAGCTGAAAGGTTCAAGTGTAGAAATGAAAGAGAGTGGAGAGAAATGAAAGAAAAGCAGGTTGATATAAATGCTCAAGATTATATCTGTTGGAAAGGTCACCAAGGCCTAGATTACAAGTATTAAAATTAACTTCAGTTTAAAAGATTATGCTCATATAAATATTAGAGTTACAAGTGTCCATAGAATTGACCTAGCTAGCTACCTTACAATATAGACAAAAAGTAAATGACACCCAGAAAAGAGATATTATTTGCTGAATTCTCCCCAATATTTGAGATATATGTGCCTTTCTACCACTATACTCTCTCTCTTGTTTTCAAACCCAATTTTTAAAATTCTTTTGGTACCCACTTGTGAGTTAGATAAATCCTGATACAACAGTAAAGAATGGTGGTTTGGAGAACTTTGTATTCCCCTGTATTCTTTTGGAGGCAGATACAGGGTGATAAAATATCTTTCCGAGTTGCAAGAAAGCATAGTAGTTAAAAGAGTTAAATCTGGTGGCCAGTGTGACCTGGTTAACTCCAACTCTGCAATTTAATAGTTGTGTGGTCTCAGGCCTCTTCATGCTTCACTTTCCATATATGCAAAATGAGGATAAAAATATCAGCATTAAACTCAAGGTTCATGTAAGGATTAAATGGCTTTATGCCTAGATAGCACATAGTAAGTCTCCACTAAACGTTTCCAGTTATTATCCAAATGTTTGTTCATAAACTTTGGGATTGGAGCTATCTTGGTTACTTTATGGTCACTGGGACACAATACAGGACACTCAGTATTCAAAGGAGGAAAAATCTATTTTGGTTCACAGTTTGTAGAGGTTTCAGTCCATAGCCTTGGCTGGCTCCAAGCCAGGGCAGTATGGCAGAGGTAAAACAGCTCATAATATGGTGGCGGGAAGCAGAGATATAGATTAAAAGAAGAAAGAAGGAGAAAGACCCTTTCAGGCTATGCTCCAGTGACCCATGTCCTCCTACCAGACTTCACCTCACAAATCACATTTAGCTATAAACCCACTGATAAGCATAATGCCTCCCACGATCCAATCACCTCCCCAAAGCCTGACCCATGAGCACATGAGGTTTTAGGAAGATATACAAATGTAAACCATAATAGGACCCAAGTCACATTTTCATAATTAGCTAATTAGGATAGGGAACAGGATATAAATATTCTAATGGAAAAATAAGAATTAAGAAAATTCTGATATTGGAAAAAATAGAATAGAAACTAATTGCCAAGTATTTTCTCTTGTATTTCCATAGAGAGCAAGTGTAATTAAAAATAACAACAAAAATGCTTTTGTTTCATGACTTCCTAGTTGAAATTTCAAGAGTTGGAGTCAAGAATTATGCAAATGAAGATTCTTCACTTATTTTCACTTCCAAAATGTTCTATTCTTCTCTTCTGAATGTCTCAGGACATTCATTGTCTGAAGAATAATTATTTAGGTAAACTAACAAGAAGCTACGGTTGTCAATTCTCTGTAAGAACTGAGTGATTGATGCCCTGTCATTAATTCCCATCCTGATCACAATGAGGACATTCTGGCAGCCATATGGATTGCGGGTGGGGCTCCAGTCTCCTTCTCCTCACAACAAACACGCTCAAAAGCTGCAAATGTCCTTCATGTATGTGAATGTTTGGGAGCTGTCAAAAGTACATATTCAGATGTAATGCTATTTTAGATTTATGTTAATATACCACAAGGTTAGTATGAGAAGTCAGGAAATGTCACTCATGTGTGACTTTGGTAACTACTTCTATCACCCCGCCGCATGTCTTGTCACATTCCATACTGTTCTGGAAGTGGTTCATGTTGCCACTGATCCTAGCACTCCCAATTATCATCACATCCCTCTGGAAGAGTCTCCGCCATTCCTTAATTTCTGAGTTGTGCAGTCCATGTCTGGTTAATCATAACATATATCTTCAAAAGCCTCAAGTCAATTTTGATTGCCATCTGCTGCACATTTAAAAGTAATTTCTGTGATGGAGTGGCCAGATTGACATGTGTTATACCAAAACCTCTATGTCAAAGTGCAGAAACTAGTTTGGATAAACTAAATTGAAAGACATTCTTTCAAAGAGACATTACCCTTGGCCACAAATATGGAGCATTTTAATTAGTTTCTTTTTTGTTCTTTTTAGTATTTTTAAATATCTTCTTGGAAACCTTACATCTGTCACGCTTCCTTTATACAATTTCTAGAGAGAGAGAAATGATCTACAGTAGTAAAGTAAATGGTGCTATGTTAATCCTGGGAGTTTATTGAAATATCATCGAAACACTGAAAGTTTGAAAGGCAGTGAATTTAAATTTTTAAGGAAAGTTTTAAGACTTTCTGTATTTACACATAGTTCCTGCACTCCTCTCAACATCAACTTCCCTCAACCTCAATAACAACTTCATGGTCATTTAGTTATTTGACATTGCAGTTGGTTTGGACTAGGGAGATTCATTTTCTATCTAAATTATTCTAACCTTACAGGTAACATTTTGTACAGCTTGAATAGTCTTTGTATCTATAATGAGATAATAACTGTTATTGCAGTTATTCATGTATTCTCATCTTTGTTCTTAACCTTCCTCATCAGCATCGTCCTGGTAAATAAGAAGCATTTAAGCATCAGTTCTCATGATCATTATCCTCTAAGTTCTATTTAGGCATTGCTATATATGGAGGATGCTTATATATCCAGGAGATCATATAGAATTGTACACAATTATACCTGCTTTTAAATCATTCCTGCTATTAATTTAAAGGAGGAAATTAGTTTAAACATATCATCAACAACAAATGGTTCATTCAAACAGAGGCAGGAATATGGATAGGGAACCTCCTCCTGTGCTACATTATAACAGACCTTCAGAATATTCTTACTGGGTCCTTCAATGTATTCATAATGCATCAGTGGCTTTGGTTTTATATATATATATATATCTCACAAGCCAGGCTCTGTGGAGAGTTCCAGTCCTTATCGCCTTCTAATCACACCTGCTGGCAGTAGACTGAACGTTGTGGAGGCTCTGCTCATCTAACGAGGTGAAAATCAATCACACATGTGTACTAAGGAGGCTGCTCCAGTGCTATTTATACAGTCCATAGGCTGGAGAACTAGTCTACAGGGACTATAAAGCACTTTCTTTTTCCATGAAGCCCAGAGTACTGGGAACAATTTACCTCAAACAATAACTTCTTACCCTCCAATGATACTATTCTATACAATTACAGGATTTAGATGAGGTAAAATCCGTATCTAGAGTTCATGTGATTTATAGTTTCATCTCTTGAAGTCTGTTCAAATCCTGATCTTTCAAGTCTTAAAAGCTGGAGTTGCATGTTTAGGGGTAAAACAAATTATGCAAAATTTCTACTGTTATGCAGACTAATGTTGATTTACAGCCTCAATTTTTACTTGCAAGAAGGTGGACAAATAAATTGTTGGCCTGTATCCTCTCTCTGTAGTTTATACATGCTGATAAGTTTGTGTCAGAAACTGTTCTAATGATCTTTTCTACTAGGATGCAAAGCTGAAGTCCAATTCACTGGAAAGCTGATATCAGTTTCTTTAAGCAAGAAGAAAAATAAAGCATGATTAAATGATGGCATTATTGTGTTTTAAGATTTAAAAGTTCTGTCTTTGGGGAAGGGAGTAACTCTAGCTAGCATTTTCACAATGCATTTAAACATGTATCTGACCATTAGCAGATCAATAGAACAAAGTTTATAACATTGCTATTTTGTGCTAGAGGGATCCTGTACAAAAGCATTGCATAGAAGCCAAATGAAATCCTTTCCCAAATAAGGAGGGGTGCACACCAAAAGTAAAAATTTAAATTGTCATTCAAGTATACATCTGAGAAGCAAATAGGAAGTAGTTCTAATTCAGAAATGTGATACTTTGCCAAAGTTTATATAACAATAGACCAAAATCCTCTCGGTTTATTTAAAATAAGATGTAGTAATATTTGGCTCTAAAAGTGTTTTGATTATAGTTAACCTCATTTTGTCATTTGTATGACACATTTTCCCAAAGGATATCAAGACGTTTAACAAAACTTAAAAGTAATAGCAAAATAGCATGATAATTGGTGTTAAATGAATCATTTGTAAAAGTGTTTCACTATAGAAGCTCATCTCCCTCCAATTTTATTCCTTTTCTCTCTACTCCCAAATGATGCCAATTATCTAAGAACCACAATAATAACTTATTAAGCTTCATTTGTCAGCATATTAACTTGGTCCCTTCCATTCTCTTTTCCCAACCCTTCATCACACAATTAGATCCAGCAAAAATTTTAATTATAACCTTTTTATAGCTTGTGAAGATATTTATCAATGTCCATTAAAAAGTATAGAATAGAAAGCCCATTTTGTGTTCTCCAAATCCCTCAATTGTACTTGTGCATTTTGTATACTTTTTGTGTGTTCTATTTTGCCTCTCAAAAGTAGATTTATTTATTCCTCTTTACTTTCCACTAAATATTAGATCTCTTTATAAATCTACATAACTTTTCTATGAGGCTTGGGTTCAATCTCAAACACTGTTTTTAAGAAGAATGTTTAACTCTCCCCACTGACCTTTTAAAACTTTGTTCCATGGGCCAGGGATTTAGCTCAGTGGTGTCACCACCTGCACAAGGTCTCAAGTTTGATTCCTGGTACCAAAAAAAAACAAACAAAAAAAGAAACAAAAACAAAACAAAACAGAACTTTGTTTCTTAGGTAGATTTTTAAAAAATCATTAGCTTATTCACATTTTTGAAAATGAGTGTTTTTTTCTTCCATGCATATACACAGTAACTGAAAGTGATAAGGATAAAATTCATTGATCAAAATATATGTGAATATTGTTATTTTCATATTTCTGTCATTCTTTTTAAAATTAATTAATTTTATTAGTACATTTTAGATATACATATTGACCATATTCACCATAGTGAATTTGTACTTGTACATGATATATCTTGAGTCTTCTTTTTTCTGATTCCCCTCCCCTCCCTACAACCCCTCTTCCTCTCCTTATTTACAAAAGCTTCGTTTCCATTTTTTCCCTTCCTTCCTTCCCTTCTCTCTCCTCCCTTCCGATTTTAACATTTTCTTCCTATTTTCATGTTTCTGAAACTGGCCTATGGAAACATAAACTCACTGATCTACTTAGAATGAAAACCAAAGTGGGCTTGTTGGATTCCCAACATTTATAGCTCTAGAGAAAATTAATGCTTTCCGCAAGAGCCTTGATAGTAAGCACTGCCTTTTGATCACAGGTCCATGTATGCAGCATTCTACCCCCATAATACCTATCAGCCCTGATTTTGACATTTGACCTTATTCTGTCCAAAGTTTCATTCATACTTTACAAACATAAATACTTATTTGAGATTTTAAAAATAATAAAGTCACAATGTAAGTGCCTCCAAACTCAAAATCTTCAAGGGTTAAAGTTCCTAGGAAGTAAAGTTTTATACCTCACTGTCTTGGAAAATTATGAGAAAGTTGAAAAAAATGTTCATTTCCAATTGTAATTTTGACCTCTGTGTCCTTTGGATACTAATAGATATATTCTGAAGGAAAGTGGGATTCTATGAAACAGCCACAGTAGCCCTGGATGCTGACCTTGGGTTTGCCATGACAACAAAATACATGGTGATCATATTTGGTTCATCAGCACGGGCTATATATAAAAGTCTGAGGATGGGTCTGAGTGGGAGAAATTCTCATTTTCAAATGAGGAAATAAACATTATGAGAAGCTATGTTGGAGTTGAGGTTTTAATAGAGCTTCATGTGGCACTGAGGTTAGGACTATTACTCCTGTACTTTAATGCCTTCTGGGTTCACTTCATAAAGGCTATTGTAACAAAGTACCACAGACTAAGTAGCTTAGAACAACAACAACAAAATATTGTCTGGAAACTAGAAATCACAATTGTGGCGGGGGGACTTGAAATCATGGTTTGGATTATGATTTCTTTATATTTTAAAATGATGTTTTTTAAACCTTAAAAGGATTTAAATTTTTTTTTGTCTTTTCTAGCTTCTGAGTTTTATCAGCAATCCTTAAGCTTTTTTGGGTTGCAGGTATATCACTTCAGTCTAAGCAATTAAAGTTCATGTTTATTTCAATCTTCCATGTCATTTAGCCTAAGACAAAATAGATGCATCATGCATATTTTGAATTTCAATTGAACTGCTTTATATTGAAGTCTCACCAAAGTACAAGATAATCAGCAGAGTTTTATGTAGGGTGCTTTACACACTCATGAATGGATCCCTTGGCTACAGTTTCTTGATGAAATACTTTTTACAAAGTCTGGCTGAATCTGTGATCAACAAGGAATGTTATTATATACCTTCCTCATTAACGCATGGAGGATACTGGGCGTTCAATTCAAGATAATCCGCCCTTCCTGATAGAACCTTAAATCATGATTTCCTTAGAAATGAAGTTAAAGTGTTGCATTAGTCTCAGTTTTCCTGAAAAGCAAAATAAATTATATACAAATATAGAGTGAATATGTGTGTGTAAAGAATTGCCTTATGCAATTAAATAGGGTGAGAAGCCCTACCATCTGCATTCTGTAAGCTATAGAATAAGGAGAGCTGCTGGTGTATTTCCAGCCTAAGTCCAAAGGCCTAAGCATCAGAAGACCCTATGATGCAAGTTCCAACTAAGTCCAGGAGAAAATCTATATTATAATAAAAAATATGCAGAGAAGGAGGGAGATCTCTCTTCTGCATTTTGCTCTACTCAAGTCCTCAACAGACTGAATAAAGCCGACCCTCATTAGGGAGGGCATGTTTATTTTACTCAGTCTACCAATTCAAGTTTTAACCCTTCTTGAAATACCTTTACAGACACACTGAGAAGGAATATTGAAACAAAAACCTGTGCATCTTGTTACCCAGTCAACTTGAGCACAAAATTAATCATGTTATTAAATGTTATTCTCAATTTTTTTGAGAGAACTATTTACACATATCTATTAGCTCCCTCTGAGGGACATTTCCCCTTCTGTCTTTGCACCCTACCCTCTAATCCCCAGACCAGCCGCAGATGATCAGTGTCAGTGGAGGTGAAGCCCTGCACTGTAAGAAATGTGAGACACATTTGTGATGGTGAAGTACCACACATTGCCCTAAATCTTCTCTATTGGTTACTACTCCCTCCTCCTGTATTCACTCTCATTCTCCTTTAGGTTCCAAATGTAACACAGGATATTTTTTTCAGATGTAAGTGAGAACTATAGTCAACATAGAATTGAAGTACCAGAAACTTTTGAATTCAGAAAGATCCGTATAAGAATCCCAGATTTGTTTTTCATAATGGCTTGACCTCTATGAGCCATCAACTCCCACTTGCAATGTGAAAATAAACATATTCCTCAATGGTTATTTGGAAGAACAGTTGAGATTATAAAATAATATTCAGAAATATTATGCTTGGCTTCACAAAGACAGCAATAAGTAGAGTTGAAGTATGAAATTAAAGGTTATTTAATTACTTAGCCCATGGTCTATCACAGCAAAACACAGTCTTTGGATAAAATTCAGCCTATTGCCTGCCTTTGTAAATATAGTTATATTACCACAGAGCCATGCCCATTTTAAAATTTCTCTACTTTCACAAAGGCCAAATTAAATAAATGTGATACAAAAACCTAAAATATTTATCATTTGTTTTACTGCATAAAAATTGTTAACTCCTTGTTTAAAGCATCATAGTCTACTGTTGGGGTTACTTATGATTATGTTTGAATTGAATATACATCAAAATATAGAGCCAGATGTGGTAGCACACATCTATAATCCCAGTACTCAGGAAATTGAGGGAGAAGGATTGCCACGAGTTGGAGTTAGATTGGGCTACATAATGAGTTAAAGGCCAGCCTAGACTACAGAGCCAGACTTTCTCTCAAATATGTGTATTTACATATCAAAATATAAATCACTGATGATAAATGAAAATGAAACTAAAAATACATATCAGAAAGTCCATTTATACCAGTACATTAGGCAAGACCCAGTATACTCACTGTCTATAGAGGAAATCAGATTTGGCAGCAATTGAGTAAATAACAATATAAGACATTTTCCATTTGTCTAGGAGATTTTTATTTTAAAACAAAATTGTTGTAGTATGTCCCTAATGGTATAAGTGTATACCATATTTGCAATGTTGCAACATACTACTAATAATACAACTAATACTAGTTATATCATTATTAACAAGTTGTCATTCTGACATGGATTATTCTTTCAGGGACAGATGGACAGTATAATTGAGCAAACCAATTGCTCTTTCTCATACCACGTCTAAAAAATGTAGCATTCTGTGGTTGACTGGATATTTCTAGTACAGACAGAAATGAGTTAGCTAACTGTAAGTAATCTAAGTGTTGTATCTAACCAAAAATATATTTTTTAAATGTACCACTTGTGGATATATTTTAGACAGTTGACTAAAAGGCTATGCAAGAGACTTATTGGAATTAGGAAATTAAGGTTATAGCTATAATAGTTCAGTTTTGTCAAAATTAAGTATTAGGAGAAGAAACAAACCTTCCTGCTGAATTCTGCAAAAGAAACTAACCTGTCAAAATGATTTAAAAGAAATAAAAATAACTAAATGAAAATTTAAGAGTTGAGAAATTGGTTAATACGTGTCTGTATATTTTCAAGTGATGTTTCTATAAGTAAAAGAATCAACAAGATTTAATTGATCTTCCAAATTGTATACTGAATAATAGTATTTTGTATCTTTTGAATAATTCACAAGTTTGAATCCTGAGGCATATCATATATGTATGTATACATGTGTATTAAATATATGCAAAGTTACCTCATTATTCTGGTAGCAAAGGTCAAAAGGACAAGGTGACCATAGTTATAATGGGTTAGGAGATTTGGTTAGAATGTGGAGCTGAATTGCTGTGTTACATTACCATGTTAAATCATATTGCTAAAATTTTGCAGTGCTAGGCAGTAAACTAGAAAAAAATAGAAATTGAGAAAGTGTTAATTTTTAAGCAAGTTTGACAAAGATTGAGTTTCATATGACAAATATTGTCAGCAAGACAGAATTCTGTCAGTGGAAGAAGTTTAAACATTAACAAATTCTGTCAGGCTGTTGACACAATCATGGCAGACATTTCCCAAGATGCCGAGATGACTGCTGGCATTTGTCAACAATCCTGTCATAGTGACAGCAATAAGACCATGTCTGGAAATGTGACAGTTTTGGCTTTGTGCTCCCCTGAGCAATAGCCCAGGTGTTCAGAGAAAGTGTGGGAAAACCCATATTTCTGCATTGTCATTCGAACACAGAAAACACAGGAGGAAAATGAGCTGTCACTCCAATTCCCATGATGCCTTGCTGCTTAGCATAACTCTACAGTGCGGCCCTAGGTCCACTGGTCCATACTCTGACAGATAATTAAGAAAGCAGCAGCTTTTTCTAGATGGCTCTTCCTCATGATTTGCATTTTAGCCAGAGGCGACCAGTTATAAAAAAAACATGATGGAAAGATGGTAAGAAGCCAATTAGATGGATGGATGGCTGACTGACAGCTCTCTGGTATTGCGACTCCAGATTTCAGACTACATAGCCTGGCAGTTTTCTACAAGAACCAACTTTTTTGCAGGTTCGTAAAGCTGTTAAATGTGGAACTATATATAGTGCTATGTAATTTTTGCAAAGTTGTACATTTTCTTTAAATAAGCGTGTATTCTTTTCAATTAGGGTTTGCATTAAACAAGTTTTCACAATTTAATCACAACTTGCATCACTAAATTTAGCAATATTAAAATTCTAGACAACTTGTAGGCACATTAGCTGTGCAAGTAGCGAAGTGATTAAAAAGCTGAGAACCACATTGAGCCAGCAGAGATAAAGTGAACTAATAATTAGAACGTCTGTGCTAATATGCCTTTGGAACTTTGAGATGTACATTGTTTGATTTTAAGCAACTAAAAGCAAAAGCTCTAAACTTCCTCTTCACCTTTAGATCTTTTACACATACATATCTTATAATTATTTTTTCATGGTCTAATATATGCCTGTGTGTGTTACTTCAGCTAATTTTAAAATTAAAAAAAATAAACTGTTAGTTTCCAGTTTGGCTGTGATGTTCTATATCTTGTAGCCAATAGGAATCAACTCTGCATAATATTGTCTAATTTGGAAATTTAACCAATGTTTCCTGTGTGTTGCATGCTGTGTGTGTACATATATACAAGACATACGTGTGCACACACACTTTTTGAAAGCCAGCTATTTTCTGTTAGACTGACACATCTCCATCTGTGTTTGAAATGAGGAATTTTTCTTTCAAATTGCAGGGATACCTTAGATCTTTTTTTTTTTGACCTTGAACTTCTAAGGGTGGGTAACTATTTCACTCCAAGTTGAGACTTCAATAAGGAATATTATTCAAACCAGAACTGCAAGTGTATTTTCTTACTGTGGGTAATGAATCTTTTATAAACTGGGGATGAACATTAAAACCATGGCAGGTCTGAATACTTTCCTTTGTTTAAAACCAAACAATGCATGTTTCAAAGTTTCATGATCATCATTCAACCTTGCTGTCAAAATCCACAACACACATAGAGCATGAATGAAAATGTCTTATCATATGTGTGGTAACTCTTTAATTTTCTCTTTCACTTGTGCTGGTATTTGTCTTTTTACTTTTGTGATGTACCATGCTTTTGGGATATGATGCTTAGTAGACTTATAACAATTATGAAATATATTCTATCTGTACATAATTGGAAAGTTTCAACAAAAGTTTAAGGGAGTAATCATAGTTTCATAACCAGCCTACCAAATTAGAAAGGAGTAAATTCATGTTGGACTTCATTAGAAACAGTAAGATATATTTTCTTGTAGGAATAGTATAATACCAGGAGAGAGACAAATTTTCCTAAGAAATGGTAGTAAGTTTCCAGTTTGGCTGTGATGTTTTATAGCTTTTTAAAGAAGTATGTTTCCTTACACTAATGTAAATACTTACATAATCAAAATATACACTCACAATTCAACAGTTTTGTTCCTTTATCCATGTTAATGAGATAAAGACTGACTAAAACAGTGCCTCAATACAGTAATGATTGAAATAAAGAAAAGGAAAGTTCTGAAGCATTTGCTTATTTGTTTGAACATTCCCGCTCAGAGTCTAACTGCACCTTTTCCACCTTTCTCTGGACATTCATCTTTTTTACTGACATTTTTCTCATTATTATATTCTCTTACTTATAGCACACTGTTAATCACTGTAGTTTTTCCAAGATCTTTTGAAAGTTATTTGTCCTGTACAAAGATAATTAGAAATATAATTTTAGGAATAAAGTATTATAAACAAATTTTAGAAATAATGTCTCTTATTTGACAAAACTTTTATTTTTAATGTATGTTTCTGGACATTTTTTGTTTAAGTGAAAGTCTGAAGAGAAATATTGAAGTGAATTCTTAAATACTGAATTTGAAAGCAGACTGATTACATCACTGTATGGCAAAGAAATATATTTCTTAATAAAAATTAACTGTGTCATGATCAAAATGAAGAAACAAGTCACTGCAGGACTTACGATTGTGTTTGAAAAATCTGGTAAAATTCACTAGAGTTTATTGCTGCAGTTGTGCTCATACTAAACTAATTTGTAATTTGAGTGGCTTCAGTTTGAAATGGAAGAGGAAAGGAAAAAGAAAAATTATTAAAAATTGTTTTTCTTCAGGGAATTTGTATTTATAATTAAATATTTGGTTTGTTTTGTCAGATTTAAAATAAAATATTTGATAACAACCACTGGAGGTCTGCCTCTCAGATAGAGACACACACACAAATAATGATTTATTATTCATTTTTAGAGTAAGTTTTCTGTTCAGTGCATTGAACACTGAAAAGGGGAAAAAAGATATAAAAACACTTAAGGTGAGACCACTAAAGGTTTTTCTTTCTATTTTTAATTTGTTTCTAGAAATATAATTTCATTGATCAATTTAGAATAATTCTTTAAAAACCTACACAAAACTAAATTCTTTATTCAATATTAATAGGCATTTTCTAAAAGTAAAATAAACATCTTTTTAAATATATGTTCAGTCATACCTTCAAAAAATAATGTTAAATTTCATTAAAACCATGTTATTAAAGAATAATATTATTTATCTAAAAATTGCACCTCAGAGACTTTTCTAACTTCCTAGGTACCAAAAAATCTTTCAAACCACCAGCCCCAAGATGTTGGTGAATTACTTGCCACTTTTTCTGTTGGGTTGAGTGCCCTTTCCAGAAGTTAACATATTACATAAAATCTGCTCACTTTTCTTGATTCGTAAATGAGTTTGGCAGTTTACACACACACACACACACACACACACACACACACACAGAGGTACATACATACACATCCTTAATTTTGAAGAACACAGAGAGAGAAAAGAATTAGGTATAGTGTACATGTCTGTAATCACAGCTATTCAGAAAGCTGAAGTAGAAAGATGGTAAAATCAAGCACAGGCTAGGCATGTGGCAAGATCCTATCTCAAAGTTAATAAATAAATAAAAAGACCTGGTGATGTGGCTCTGTGGTAGAGCACTTGGAACTTGAGGCTATAGCTTCAATTCCCTGAATTGTAGGAGGGAGGGGCAAAGAGAGGGAGAGAAAGAGGAAGGGGGGGGAGAAAGAGAGGGGAAGAGGGAGAAAGAGAGAGAAGTGTTTATGCTGTAGAGATACTCAAAGAAAAAGAAATCAGTAACAACTGTGTTATTTAATTTGCTATACTACATTCATAAACTTTTCAGAATTCCATTAAAATGAAAGGCTTAAATTGCTTAAAGAAGTCCACCAAATCTAAGTAATACAAACAAAAAGTCCTTTCTAAGGACTGGAGTGGAATGTTGATTCCAATAATAGAATACATCTTCCTCCCTCTTTCTCTCTCTGCATTCTAATAGTCATTCTATTAAATGTCTGTTCAGGTTCATTACTGTCTATCTTGTGTACTACCCGTTAGCTTTTTTAACCTAGGGGCTGTATCCCATTTATCTTTCCATTCCTCCAACAATGATACTGACTCATAGTAGAGGCTCAATAAATAGCAAAAGAATGTAATACAAACTTTGGCCTGGTTGTGCAGCCATTAGTTGGCATATCAAGTTAACCACCCAAATGGTAAGTTCATTCTCGAGCCCAATTTGTCACTGAGGTGGGTAGTTCCGGTGTATTTCTTGAGCAAGATCTAAACAAAATTGAAGTACACTGGTCCCTTGGTTCATGAACTTAATTCTTTCCAAGATTCTGGTCTCAGAATTTGTTCCACGATTGCAACCATTGCATTTCGGTTACAACCAGAATCATGGAAAAAATTAAGTTCATGAACTGAGGTACCACTAGTGCATTGGTTGCTAGTTTGAATGAGCAATTATAGATAAAACAACACATGTACTCATCATTGTCACCACATGGTCCAATCGCCACAATCAAATGTGTGCCTGACACTGACCACTGATGAACATGTATTGATAAATACCTACTTTGTAGATATTGCATCTTATGTCTACGACTCGTTATAACACAATTGGTTAGTTTATTGTTAATATTCCCACAAGGAAGATTTGTCTGTGTCTGTAGATAAATATGGTGGAATATTGGCAATTTGTTATCATTTAACCCTATTTTATTGACTCAAGCATTTAAAACATCACTGAAAGATAAAAATTTTAATAATTACTTTGCACATGTGACACCTGAGAAGTTAAACTTTCCTTAAATGTCATATTTAGATTTAGTATGTGACCGATAAATTTTGAGCTAAGATCTTTCTGATTTCAAAGCTTCTATTCTTTCCACTATGCTTGATTTTCTAAAACAAGTCATGTCATAATTATTAGTATAACAATAGGTTCCAATTGTAATCCAAGTTTTTTTTAGGAAAAGTGCTGAATACGGAATTACTAGTGTTGTGTACCTTTGTACAAGGTATCAACCTCATTTATCTCAACTATGTCATCACAGAGGAGAATTATGTCATCAAGGAACAGAAACTTTGTATCACTGTCGAACAGAAATTTTCTTACAATCTGGAGAGGTTCAATTTATTAAATAGGGAAAAAACTGTGCACTAACTTGTTCATAAGTCAAATTGAGGCGATAGAAGGGAAAACATAAGAGGACAAGATAAAACCCATGCCTTCTTGAATCTCAAATTCTTTGAAAAAAAAAAGACACGAAACGTTCTGATTCTTGATGCATACATTATAATGTTCTGTGAGACTCAAGTTCAACGATTTCCCTAGGAAAATGAAGAGGAGGCTTCATTTAGTGTCAGTGTAAAGTGATTTTTAGATTTATACTGACTGGTTCAGGAAAGAGAACACTGAAGGGTAGAGGAACACCATAAGCCTGGGTATGGAAGATGAGGGTGCCAAATAATCACATGTATCTACAGCATAGGGGAATGCTATGGGGAAGGTTTATAGAAGGATGAGGATGTTGGGAAATAATCTTGGAAAATCAGGATAAGACACAATAAAGGAGATACTTGTGTAACAGGCTAAGAAGCTTAGATTCTCTTCTACCGTTAATGGGAATCATCTCTGAGACTTACAAGAATGTGACTGGGTTTGCAAATTAGGATGATTTACTTGCTAACGGTAAAATGGAGCAGGCTTGGGAAATAAAAACTTTGGTGACAGAGAGACAAATGTGGAGACTGCTTCAGTGACAGCTGAGGTAAGTCTGTGACAGTGGATTACAGAGATAAAGGTTTCATTATGGCCAGTCTTAATTGTAGCATATCAAATTCACCTCACTTCTTTGCATTCTCTTCTAGTTTTCTAACATGGCAACAGTTTTACTTTTATTAGATTTAAGGCCTAAATGTGCTGGTAATTGCTCAATTTGACTGCTAAGTATAATTCTCTGTCACCAGGGAAATGCTGGAGTAAAAGAGAAAAGTGTTTAAGTGTTTTCTTCTCTTTGGGAAAAATCATTATATTAATATTAATTTTTCTATATTTATTTTTTCAACAGCAGGTCATACATATGCTATCTCCTAGTTCACAGCTAGCCCCTCACTACTGAAATTGTGGGTGTTATTGCCAGACTGCAGAAACACACAAGAATTGACTTGAGAAGCCAGGCAATTATTCATGCTCCTGCACACACTGTTATCTCTGAGAACTCTTAATCAATGCAGGGTGAGAGCCAGTTACCACGACCGAGGCTACAGCATTTGGGCTGTTCATAGTGCAAGATGAAAAATTAAAATCTGATTATTATTCACATTGCAATATAAAGTAAAGAGCCCAATCCAGGAAGAAGATATGGAGGACAATAGAAATAAAGATTTACTTACTGAATCACTTGGTATGTTGCATCTATCCAGTCCTTGAAATGCCAAAGACTTTGTAATATGTTTTGACTAGAGGGAATGGTTTGGAGATTTATAGTTCATCTCTATTTTTTTTCTACAGATATACTGATATATAAACTCCCAAATGCTTAGAACATCTAAATATACCTGAATGTGAAGATGAAATTCTATGATAAAAAGTTACACTGAAAAAAGCCCATGAACCGATTAAACTATTAATGATTTCTAATATCCCAGTGATTATAAAGAAGATACATGATGAACCAAAATTCTAATTATGACTTTAGAAGGTAAATTGTAATTTTGGTGCTCACTAGGGCCGTATCACTATATTACTTAAATTTTAAAAACTAACTCATTAATATTTGAAAGCATGATTTGTCCATTAAATAACATTATTCTATAGCTAATTTGGAAAGATTTTAGTCACAAATATATGTTTGCTTTGACTTCTTCTTGAGTACATTGTTGCTAATGTAAAAGTTATGATTTAAGTTCATAGACATCCTGTTTATCTGAACTATTTTAATTTATTTATGCTGGAGTGTGCCTACCAATTCATATTTCTTGAATTGTTTCCTTTTTAAAAAATGTTATATGTGGTGCATTACCATTCCATATCTTTATCATTTAGCTTGACTTTTTTCTTTATGATCTAGTTTCTAAATAATGTAGTTATTTTCACTTTTTAGATTACAGCTGCAAATTGCACATGGCCTAAATGGTCAACAACATATTACAGCATCAGTAATTACTAGAATGAGTAACATATCATGTAAATTCAAGTAAATCTTGGGGAATTCCATTTAATATACCTTAACATCCCCTTCCTGGATACGTGCATTGCTATATATTGGATTAGTTCTTTTGTCCTTCGGACTGCTGGGCCTGAACAGAGAAAATTCAAGCCAATATGAACAGTGCACATCAGGGGGGAACTTGAAAACCACCTTCTGCTGAATGGCACACAGGCATTGCTCAGGCCTAGTGTCCATTGGCTCTTTCTGCTCTTCACATGAGACAAAGTTTTCCAGAGAGGAGGAAAGCTAAGACATCATATAAATAATTCAACATCAGGATAACTGAAAACTGGAAGTCTATGAACAACACAAGTTTGCCTGTTCTGTTCTATTCTATCTCCTCCCCATTTTTACAACTTATTTTCATCTGCCCTCAAATTTAAATGCTCAAGATAGAAAAATAAATGAATGCTTACATTACTAGAACTCTGTCAGGAAGTTATCATCCTTCATTTTTATTTTAAGAGATATAAACTTGTAGGTTTAAATCACAGTAAAATGCCCATTTATGCTTAATTTTACAAAGTAAATAATACATATATAAAAAACATCATGGAATACTCCATTCATTTTCCACAATGCATAACTTTGAAAATATGAGCACTGCTCCAAAGTGTGTGATGTCTCAGAATGATGTAGGTGATTTGACATTATTAATGTTTTTTCAAATTATTTTTAAGTGACTCTGAAATTTCCATTACTATATTTTTTAGCATATAACAGAAGAAGTCTTAAACTTATTGTGGAATGCTGAAATATTCTTTTCCCCAACAAACCAATTTTCCATATCATAAGTATGGTACAGTATTGCAGTATTTGTCAAACCTGAATAAAATCTTTACTCATTTGTAAAAACTAATAAATGTCTAATATTAATAAAAATCATTTTATCTTAAAATATATGAAAACATAAGCTGGCAGGAATTCTTTATGATCAAGGCTATTATATAACTCTGAGAACCACACAAATTTGTTGGTTAAGTGAAACAACTTAAAAATGAAAAATAAAAATTAGATAATTCATTTCACATGATTGAAGAAGTAATTTATCAATAAATTACTGCCAGCAATAGATAGCACACCAATCACACAATACTATGCACTGTTATCTATGATAATGCAATTCTCACATTGCTGTCTTTTTTCTA
Organism: Heterocephalus glaber; assembly: GCF_053883595.1. Classification (NCBI taxonomy): domain Eukaryota; kingdom Metazoa; phylum Chordata; class Mammalia; order Rodentia; family Bathyergidae; genus Heterocephalus; species Heterocephalus glaber. The sequence continues at coordinate 28,036,192 of NW_028258327.1, forward strand.
ATCATTTAAAAACCAAAGCAATGAAATTTTTAGATTTTATTTTGTGTCCTCATATTATTTCACCTTCATTTATTGTAAACATTGCTATATACATATCCATGTCTACAAAGCATGTTCTAACCTGTCCTATTCTCATTTGCCCAAAGTCATTGAAAAAATATTTTGCTCTCTGTAATCATAAACACAAAGGCAAATATAGATACTGAAACTATGTGGCAGTAAACAATTCTGAAAGGCCACTCAAATGATCAAAAATACTAAACATTTTCTAGAATATAATTTAAAATGTCCGTGAAATATGAAAATGTATATAGATTGCTTATATAGCCTAACAAATATCCATTGAATCTCAGAGCTACGTTTACTCTCATTTGAGAAACACTAAAGAGGGCTGACTGGCAGCAGCAAGATTGGTATAAAATTATTTCTTTGTAAATATTCATTTTTGTCCAGAATGCTTAGAAAGTAAGAAAAATAATTTGATAATAAAATCTCAAATAATAAATGTAATCAGAATTTCAAGAATCAAATTTTTACATAAAACTCATCATTTTTTACATTTATAATTTTGCTATAGATAAAATAGATTCTCTATTTTTAGGTCAGCTTTAATGTAAAAACAGAGACCTCTAAATAATTTAATTGTGCATCCAACTATTATAACAAAAATGCATTCAGTAACACAAGTGTTTATTTAAAGATACTATTTGGCTGCCAACAGGAACTGTAAATTGAGTTTCTTAACCCTATGGACATATCAAGACAAGAGTAAGAATTTGTTTTCTGAATAAGCACTGGAGCATATCCATCTCCACCCGGGTAAGCGTCTCACAAGGTGACACAATGCAGTTGGTGCAGAGACTACTGGGAGCTTCTATGCCCACCCCTGATCTGGGCAAGGCCTCCTTGCTGCTTCCACCTCAAAACCTTTTTGTTGGCCCTTCATTTTGATTGAATTTTTTTTCTCAAAATATTCACCTATGTCACCTCTTGAAGCATTGTTTTCCAGGTTACCAACTCCTCAGAGATGTCTCCCTTGGATTCTCTATATAAAATAATAACTGCCTTTTCCCTCACTCTATGAGAGTTTGCAGATGCAACAAGGAAAACAACGTGGTCTCTATTGACCCTGCAGTGACAATATACATAAGAAATACATTTGCAGTACAGCCCAGAAACCACATAAAGCGATAAAGCACAAAATTAGAAAATAAAGAACTTCATGACATGGTCTGAGAAGATCACAGTTTCAAGATCAACCTGGGAAACTTAGTGACTTAGAAAGACTCTTTTTCAAAAGGAAATTTAAAAAGGAATGGGGACGTAGTTCAGTGTGAATGCTCTGAGTTCTAGTTCCAAGACTGCAAAAAACAAAAGAAAACAATCAAAGAGCTGAGATGCAGTATGTGTGCAAATATATTCACTTTCTTTGGTGATTGTTTAAACCTATAGCCCTATTAGAGAGTCAGTTTTTATTAAAACCTTTTCTTTTTGAGATAAGGATTTTGCTATATTTCTTGAGTGGGCCTTAAGCTCACAGTCCTCCTGCCTCAGTCCCCCAGTGTCTCAGATTACAGGCATACTTCACCACCTGTATCTGAAAGCCACTTTTAAATTGCCACAAATCTTCCTGGAATTAGCTAGAAACATCTGATTTACTCACAGAAAAAAATACCCTGAGTATCATTCCACTGAATAATCATTCCACCAATCAAGCAGATTCTTTTCCTTAATGATTCAAAAAGCCAGACCTAGAGAGAGAAGAGATTGTATCAGTGGCACTGTTTGAGTGGAGGTGATGGTAAGCCACAGTCATATACATTCAGGAGTCATAGCAAGCAGAAATCATGAGTCAAATGCAGGTGGTCATAGAGAGACGAGAGTAAAAATTGATAAAGGCCAGAAAAACAGGAGAAAGAGAGATGGATACTGATTCCCAATTTCTAATTTCTCTCAGGGCCTTCAGATCTAGCTAATATTTGCTTCTTGATCTTGGATATTGAATTACCTTTTGCAAAGGATAATGACATTACTTTTGTTACAGTTTTGTTGTCCTCAAAAACAACAGGTACTAACCAGCTCCATAATCTAAGCTTCAAAGAGAGGCTAAACTTTCAAACAAGGATTCAAGGATGGGTTTTACATTTCCTAGCACTTTACCTTGGACAGTACAAGAGAGGAATTTCTTCTGTTTCTGTTGTTTCTGTTTTGTTCATTTTGTTTTCAAGGAATAATTAACAGTGTATTGAAAGGTCTCCCTATCTATGGAATAAGGTTGAGACATGTTTCTTCCTCACTTCAAATCTAGTGGAATAGGTTTTTAAGTACTTCACTCAAAGACTCAATCTGTGCAACCTGGAACCTGATTAACACCACCAGCCGACGTGTGTGTGTCATGTCTGAAAATTCTGCAGATATGAAAGGTGTGAGTGGAGCACCCTTCCAGTGTGTTCATGGAGAGAATCAAGTGAGAAGTAGCAATTCTCCCACCCAGTGCCTGTGCAGGACCCAGATCTTCGAGGGTCCAGCATGGAAACTTGGCTAAGGTGTAGTCTCAGGGGTAAATGTGGTGTCATTTAAAGAGAGGTCTAATACAAGAGCTCTGACTGAAGTAAAGTTGAAGTTCCAATAGAGAGAAGCTGAGTAGAATGTATAATAGTAGATTTAAAAACAATGAAAGAAGCAAAATACTTCAGAGTGTATGATGTCCCAGCCTTCCATGTCAAACTCAAGTTCCATCAATATCTAATTGCTGTAAACTTTGGATAGTAAAATGCAGGCAAAACACTTTCATGGGTCAGACTCCATTTACTAAAATTCATTCAGAATAAGGTCAGATCCAGCTTAAATTTCAAAGTAGGTGTCTTTTTCTGTTTTCTTCCTTTCTAAAGTGCTGCATCCACTAAGGGACTCTTAACACGAGGTCCTGGACTTCGCTGATGGAGACAGTCAGGTATTGATGGCCCAATGAATACCTGGATTGTTTTGTTTTTATTTCACCATAAAAATCCAGATACAATTCTTAAACCAATATAAATGCATTAGGAGAAGAAATCTGAGAGTGATGAGAGGCTCTGTATTTCTTTCTGCTAACAACAGTAGGTACTTTGTTCAAACAAATCCCCAAAGACAAAGCCACCAGCAAGAAGCAGAGTGACAGGGATGACAGGAAGTGTCTGACTCAGGGAGGCCAGCGAGAATAACTTTCATATAGAAGCTTTCTTGCTGTAATTTCTTTTCATGCCTTTAGACAAATGCCAGTGATGGTACCTGTGCTTGGATAGACAGTTTGGATGTGAGATAAAAGTCATCCTGTTAAGAATATTTGGGCTCCAGCCTCGATCACAGAGAGTCCTCAGAGTGGCAAAAGAGGATCACACATAAATCCTAATTGGATGACCTGACTGAACAAGGAGAAAGCCTGAGTTCTAAGAGCTCAGAGAAATGAGAAGGAAAAAGACCAAGGAAGCATTGAAATATGAAGATAAAATCAATACAGAATTGCCTAGGAAATCAATAAGAGGGATAAAGGACGTGCAGGGGATGTGAAATGTGTGCTCTGTCTCCTGCATAAGTGAGAAGTCTGGCAGCATGTTTTGAACATGCTGGAATCCTGTAATTAAAGCTCGGGGGAGAATGGCAAGAGGGAATCTTAATAATCAAGTGAAAAGATGCCACAGCAATAAGTGACTCCTTGTCAGGAACACAGCTTCACAGGCAAATCTTCAGTTAAATATGAACTCATGTACTCAGCTGAAAGAGAAACTGATAATTGTGTCTGCATATCTGTGGTAGAGAGTGGAGCTTGATTTTAGAACCATAACCCAGCGCCTGGCTCATACCATTAACCCAGCCCAACATTCACAGCCTTTTCTCACGGTGCATCTCAAAGAAAGAGGCGATCTCCATTCACCCCTGCCAAGGGGCAGGGAATGCCCAAGAGTCTGCCTCTCTTGGGCAGGTGAATGATGGAAAGCTAAAGATAGGTAGTCTTACTTCGCACACACTAGATATGAATAAAAAGTGAGATTAAAAGCCTTTAAAAGCCCATAAGAAAACAAACAAAGTCTCTTGGTGATACAGTGTGAAAAGAGATACAATAACTAAAAATAATGATATTAAGAATCATGTTTTATATATAAACAAAATATTGGGGTATCATCTGCTTAAAAATTTTTAACAGTTTTAAAATAATGAATTTCCTCATTCAAGCAGATGTAAACAGGGAAATAATACCTATCATAATCTGTGACAAACTTTGGGCCCCCACAAGGGCCCTGGGGTTTCATACACAAAGACTACAATTTAAAGAAATGATTCCTTTCTGGGGTTTGTTCAATAAGTGCTCTTAATTATAATTGTGTTGCTCTAAATATATGACATTGAAAAAAGAAACAAATTTCCTCAATTTAAAAAGAAATCTATCAAAGCAGGCATTATAAATGGCATACACTGTAGTCCCAGCTACTCAAGATGCCGAGGAAAGAGAATCGCTGGAGCCCAGGAGTTTGCTGCCAGCCTGAGCCTCATATTTACCGAATACATAAGAAAAATAAATACAAATAAAGCAGAAGTCATAGATTGAAATGCTTCCTTTAAAATTGTTTCAAAGGCAATTTATATAAATGCTACTGTAGCCTTGGTTACTTTTGCATATTATCAAATTGCCAATATTTTTCAGAGTATATATTTAAAATGTGAAAGATACTATAAAGTGGCAACAGAAATGTATTTTTTTTCCAATTTTTAATTATTAGTAGTACATGATTACAGTACATAATATTATAATCCTTATGGGGAGTTGGTACACGTACATAACAAATCTTAATTCTTTTTTCATCCCCTTCACCTCCACTCCCCCCTCCCTCTATCTCTTGGTCCCCTTTGCAAAAGATCTATCTCTAATTTTTTAATTCATCAGATTTCCACATGAAAACAGAGAAAAAGAATTCACAAAGTTAAAGAAACATGAGGTTTAACCTAAAGCAAAAGTGACAGTGTATCTTTAGGAGTCCTGGAACACTCATAGAGAAGAGAGAAAAATTAACAGCCAGGAGACCTGTGCTGAAAAAAAAGGGAGCAACGGGCCTCTAAAATGATAATAAAGGAGACTTCCAAAATGGACTATAGACATTTGATCAACAGCATGGGCCACCATAATACCAGGAAAGCTTTTGCCTTTTCCAACAGTGGGCAAATATAGGGGCTCTTGGTGAACCATTTGAGAGAGGCTGAAGCAGCAGAGCCCCTGCGAGTTTCAGAAATGAAGCAGTTGGGGCAGGGTGTTGCAGAGAAGAGCACCTGTTAAGTGTCGTCAAGCCTGACCAGGTCAGTGAAGGTTAAGGACAGAGATGTTCCAGACAAAGGCAGAGAAGAGAAACAGAACCAGAATACCTCACAGGGCACTGGATCCTATTTTTGAAGATTACATTAAAACAACAACCAAAAGAACTCCGTAATGAGAAGAGATTTTTCTTACACTTTCTTCTAATGTCCTAATTCCATAGGAATAATAACAACATTAAATAGTGAAACTGAATAATAAAAAATGTTGAAATCAAACACCTTGCTTAGCTGTAACAAAATATAAAAATAATAATAATGAAGACCACACACCTACAAAAATATGAATACATCAGAAATACATGTCTAAATGCATGAAAAGCATTCAATAATGAGGTGATTAAGCTTAAAAAAGTTAAAAATAAGAAAAAAATTTTTCCAGAAATAATTGCTAAAATAGAAGGAGCATCTCAGTGCTGTTTTCATTTGCAGCTCTTGAATGACCTGCGATGTTGAACATTTTTTCATGTTCATTTTGGATGCCCAGTTTTGGACTAGGTCTCTAAATTTGGGGGAGGGTGATTTTTTTAAGTTCTTTGTATATTATAGATAGTACACCTTTGTCTGAGGGACAGCTGGTAAAAATTTTTCCCCACATTTGTGGGTTGTCTCTTCACGCTGTTGGTCGTTTCTCTTGCTGTGCAGAAGCTTTTTATTAAGAAGAGATCCCACTTGTTGATTGTTTGTGCTAGTTCCCATGCAACTGGGGTTTTGTTCACAAAGTCTTTTCCTATGCCAGCATCTTCAAGAGTTCTGCCTAACCTCTCTTCCACCCGGTTTAGTGTTTCTGTTTCTTTCTTTTTTTGGATCGAGGGAAGTACCGGAGATCGAATTCGGGACCTCGCACTTGGAAGACAAGCGGCAGAACCACTGAGCTAAATCCCCGGCCCTAGTGTTTCTGTTTTAATATTTAGATCTCTGATCCATTTATTTTAGTTTACTGCATGGTGAGAGATATTGGTCTAGTTTTAATCTTTGGGAAGTTGAAACCCAGTTTTTCCAGCACTATTTATTAAAGAGGCTATCTTTCCTCCAGTGAGGGTGTTTGGCTCCTTTGTCAAAGATGAGGTGGCTGAATATGTCTGGAGTTATTTCTGGGTCTTCTAACCTGCTCCATTTATCCTTGATTCTGTTTCTTTGCCATACCATGCTGTTTTTAAAACAATGCTGAGATTCCACCTCACTCCAGAAAGAATGGCTGCTATCAAGAAATCAACAAATAACAAATGATGGCCTATTTGTGGGGGAAAAGAAACCCTTCTCTACTGTTGGTGAGCGTGCAGACTGGTGCAACTACTGTGGACTTCAGTGTGGAGATTCCTCAAAAAACTAAGATTAGAGGTCCCACTTGACCCAGCTATTCCCCTGCGAAGTATTCCCCCCAAAAAAAACCCAAAACATCATACCACAACAATATATGTCCACCCATATTTATAGTGGCACAATTTGTAATAGCTAAAGCTTGGAAACTGCCCAAATGCCCATCAAGTGGTGACTGGATAAAGATGTGGTGGATTTTCCCTATAAAATGGAGTACTATTCAGCCACAAAGAATGATATACTAGAGACATTTATAGGCAAATGTATGCATATTGCGGCCATCATCTTAAGTGAAATAAATAGGACACGCGTGTGAATACGGAATTCTATCACTGGTGTGAGAAACTGAAAGTGTAATTGAGGACCAAAATGTATATAATAGATAATGTAAAATAGGAAGAAAAGCTTTTCAAGTGGGAAGGAGAAGTAGCAAGGGTACACTGAGGGAAAGGAAAGTAGGGACAGAAAAAATGAGAAAAGAAGGAAAAAATGGAAACAAAGCTTTTGTAAAAAGGGAGGGATGGAAGGCAGGGAAGGGGAATAGGAAAAAACAAGAACCAAGATATATCATGTACAGGTACAAATTCCCAATGATGGATGTGATTATAATGTATACCTAAAATTTATCAATAAACTTATGGGAAAAATTAAAAATTAAAAAAACGTTGTGAGGATCTTAGAAAGTAAAAAGATAAATAAAATAAAATAGAAGGCCCGCAATAATAACTAACCATCACAGATAATGCCTTAAAAATAAGATTAAAAGAAGGAAATTTCTAAGATAATAAAAAATGAATTAAAAAAATTGGAATAAAACATATATGGAACGCAGTTAAATAAAATCCAACATATGAGTAAAATAAGAATGCCTGAAGAATAAACCCAAAGCACAGAGAAACTATTGTTATAACTTATGATCTAAGGATAGCTCACTGAAAAAAGAAACTATGTATTGAAATTATTGTACTACAAAAAATGTCATGCAAGTTGATCAACACTAAGACTTACTTTGATCAAATTACTGAATTTTTAAAAAGGAGAAATTTTAGTGTAAGCTACTTTGATTTTAAAACAAAGAGTAATAACAAAAGAATATAAATTAGGTTGGTAACATTTTTTTTAGGCTACAATGCTCTATGCCAGATGAAAGTGGAGTAATCTATTTTAGTTATTAAAGGAAAAGAAATGCACCAAAAATATTATACTTAACAAATCTGACTTTGAAGCATAAGAGCCCAAACTGTTATCAGTTTGTACCAACTCCATGAATTACATCCATGTTCCTAGAGCCATAGTGAGAAGAAATAAGAGAAAACAAATATGAGACATACTGATATCAGAATTGACGGTGTGCATGTACTATTTAGCTACTTATAAAATTAGGACCAAATAAAAAATTATTTTTTTCTGTTTATGTTTACAGTTTTAATGGGAAATTTACACTGTTATGGTTAATTAATATATATATATATATAAATTTATTGGTACATTTTAGGTATACAATATATTTACATTTATCATTGGGTGTTTGTACCTGAACATGATGCATCTTAGTTCTTATTTTTTCCCCCATTACCTGTGCGCCCTTCACCCTCTCCACCCTTCCCTATTTACACAGACTTTGTTTCCATTTTTTTTCTTTCTCATAATTTTTGCCTTCCCTTCTTTCCTTTCCCCTTTCCCTCTCACCACTCCTACACCTTTGAACCTTTTCCTATTTTAAATTATCAATTATTCATTTTAATCATTTTCATCCATATTTACACTTTCAGTTTCTCACACTAGAGAAATGATTTGGTATTTACACATGTGTGTCCTATTTATTTCACATAAGAGTATTGCTTCAATATGCATCCATTTACCTATAAATGTCTCTAGTTTGTCATTCTTTATGGCTGAGTAGTACTCCATTTTATAAACAATCCACATCTTCTTTATCCAGTTTTCAGTTGATGGGCACTTGGGCTGCTTCCAAGCTTTAGCTATTACAAACTGTGCCGCTATAAACATAGGTGCACATATATTGCTGTGGTATGATTTTTTTAATTCTTTGGGGGAGATACCCAGTAGGGGAATAGCTGGGTCAAATGGGATCTGTAGTCCTAGTTCTTTGAGGTCTCTCCATACTGATTTCCACAGTGGTTGCACCAGTCTGAACTCCCACCAACAATGGAGAAGGGTTCCTTTCTCTCCACACCCCCACCAGCATTTGTTATTGGTTGATTTCTTGATAGCAGCCATTCTTTCTGGGGTGAAGTGGAGTCTCAGTGATGTTTTCATCTGCATCTCTCAAATGACCAGTGATGTTGAACATTTTTCCATATATTTATTTGGTGTTTTTACTTCTTGGTCTGAGAAATGTCTGTTCATTTTGGATGCCCATTTTTGAATTGGGTCTTTGAATTCGGGAGGTCTGATTTTTTTCAATTCTTTAAATATTCTAGATAGTAGACCTTTGTCTGAGGTCCAGCTGCTAAAAATTTCTTCCCACATTGTAGGTTGTCTCTTAGCTCTGTTGGTAGTTTCCCTTGCAGTGCAGAAACTTTTTAATAAGATGAGATCCCAGTTGTTGATTCTTTGTGCTAGCTCCTGTGCTACTGAAGATTTGTTCGTAAAGTATTTTCCTATGCCAATGTCATCAAGAGTTCTACCTAACTTATCTTCCAGAAAGTTTTTTAGTTTAGTGTCTTAATATTTAGATCTTTAATCCACTTTGATCTTAGTTTAGTGCACAGTGATACGTATGGGTCTGGTTTCAATCTTTGGCAAGTTGAAATCCAGTTTTTCCAACACCATTTATTGAATAGGCTGTCTTTCCTCCAATTAGGGTGGTTGGCTCCTTTGTCAAAGCTGAGGTGGCTGAGTATGTCTGGAATTGTTTCTGCATCTTCTAATCTAGTCCACTGATCTTTGGGTCTGTTTCTTTGCCAGTACCATGCTGTTTTTATCACAGTAGCTTTGTAGTATATTTTGAAGTTGGCGATTGTGATACCCCCAGCCATGTCTCTGTTGCCTAGAATTCCTTTTGCTATTCTAGGTTTCTTCTGCTTCCAAATGAATTTTTGGATTGTTTTCTCTAGTTCTGGGCAGTATATTGGAATTTCAATTGGCATTGCATTAAATCTATATAGTAGTTTTGGAAGTATGGCCATTTTCACTATATTGGTCCTCCCTACCCAGGAACAAAGGATATCTTTTCATTTTCTTGTATCCTCTTCGATCTCCTTCTTCAGAGTGCTGTAGTTTTCAGTGTAGAGGTCTTTTGCTTCCTTTGTTAGGTGGATTCCTAGATATTTCATTTTTTTAGATGCTATTGTAAAAGGAATTATTTCCCAAATTTCTCTCTCAATGGGCCTGCTATTTGTGTATAAGAAGGCTATTGTTTTTTGAGTGCTTACCTTGTATACAGCTACTCTACTGAATCTGTCAATTAAGTCTGGCACACTTTTGACTGAGTTTTATGGGTCTTCTATGTAAAGTATCATATCATCAGCAAATCATGACAGTTTCATTTCTTCCTTTCTTCTCTTTATTCCTTTTATTTCTTTCTCTTTTCTAAATGCCATGGCTAATGTTTCCAGAACAATATTGAACAGAACTGGTGATAGCATGCACCCTTGTCTTGTTCCTGAGTTTAGTGTGAAAGTTTTCAGTTTTTGACCATTTAGTATGATGTTGGCTGTTGGTTTTTCATAGATAGCCTTAATCAGGTTAAGATAAAGACCTTCTATTCCAATTCTCTGTAGTGCTTTTATCATGAATGCATGTTGGATTTTGTTGAATGACTTTTCCGCATCTATTGAGATGGTCATATGGTTTTTGTCCTTGACTCTGTTAATATAGCGTATCACATTTATTGATTTATGGATGTTGAACCATCCTTGCATCCCTGGATTAAATCTGACTTGGTCAGGGTGTATGATCTTCTTGATGACACTCTGTATTCTGTTTGCCAGTATCTTGTTGAGGATTTTTGCATCTATGTTCAATAGGGAGATTGGCCTGCAGTTCTCTTTTTGGGTTGGGTCTTTCCCTGGTTTTGGAATCAAAGTCATACTTGCTTCTAGGAATGAATTTGGAAGCTTTGCTTCCCTTTCAATTTCCTTGATGAATTTAAAGAGTAATGGTGATAATTCTTCTTTAAACATCCTGTAGAATTTAGCAGTGAACCCATCAGGACCTGGGCTTTTCTTTGTTGGTAAACTTTTTATTACATTTTCAATCTCACTAATTGTTATTGGGGTGTTTAGAATTTCTACCTCTTGTTCATTTAACTTTGGCAATTCATATGTATCTAGGTATCTGTCCATTTCTTCTGTGTTTTCCATTTTATTAGTGTACAGGTTCTCAAAGTAGATATTAATGATCCTCTGGATTTCTGCTGGATCTGTTGTGGCTTCACCTTTTTCATTCTTAATTGCATGGATTTGAGCCTTTCCATTTTTTGATAAGGTTGGCTAAAGGTTTATTGATTTTATTTATTCTTTCAAAAAACCAACTCTTTGATTCATTGATTTTTTTGTATCGTTCTCTTAGTCTCCATTGCATTGATTTCTGCTCTGATCTTTATAATTTCCTTTCTTGTACGAGCTTTGGGATTGTTATGTTCTTCTTTTTCTAGGAGCTTGAGGTTCTGCATTAGATTATTTAACTGAGTTCTCTCTGTTGTCCTAATATGGGCATTCACTGCTATGAATTTCCCACATAGACCTGCTTTCATTGTGTCCCACAGATTCCTGTATGTTGTACTAGCATTATCATTTACTTGTAGAAACTGTCTAATTTCTTCTTTAATGTCCCCTGTCACCCATTGGTTGTTCAGGAGGGTGTTATTCAATTTCCATGTGTTTGTGGGGGTTTTGTGGTTTCTTATGTTATTGATTTCCAATTTCATGGCACTATGGTCTGATAATATACAGAGGATAACTTCAATTCTTTTACATTTACTTAGATATGTCCTATGAGCTAGCATGTGATCTATTTTGGAGAATGATCTATGTGCAGCTGAAAAGAATGTTTATTCTGATTTTGTGGGGCAGAACACTCTGTAAACATCTATTAAGTCCATTTGTTCAGTAGTTTGGCTCAGTTCCAGAGTTTCATTGTTAATTTTTTTTCTAGTTGATCTATTTGTGATAGAGTAGTGTTGAGGTCCCCCACTACAATTGTATTAGTGCTTATTTGGTTTTTCATGTACATTAATATTTGTTTTGTACAGTTGGGGAGATTGATATTTGGTCTATATATATTTATGATTTTCATCTCTTCCTCTTGGATTGTTCCCTTCACAAGTATGTAGTGACCATCTTTGTCTCTCTTAATTAGATTTGGTTTGAAATCTACTTTGTCTGCAAATAAGATTGTTACACCTGCTTTTTTCTTGTTTCCTGTGGCATGGAGAACTGTTTTTCATCCTTTTACTTTCAGTCTATGAATTTCCTTTTGAGTTAGGTGTGTTTCTTGTATACAACATATTGCTGGGTTTTGCTTCTTAATCCATTCTGTCAGTCTATTTCTTTTGATTGGTGAGTTGAGGCCATTAACATTGATAGTTATAATTGATAGATACTGACTCATCCTTGTCATGATGTGTTACTCTTGTTGGCTCTTTTATTTCTTATTTTTGCCCCTTTCCCTTTAATGTCTTACCTTGCACGGTGCCTTCTCTCTGTTGGGCCTCATGGAGTTGTGACCTTCATTCTCTTTTCTAGGATATTGCATAAAATTGCTTGGAGTTCTTGTTTGGTGTTTATGAAATTTCTCAGGCATTCTTTGTCATGAAAGTATCTAATTTCCCCATCAATTTTGAAAGATAATTTTGCTGGATACAACAGTCTAGGTTGGAAGTTATTTTCTTTTAGGGCTTGAAATACTTCACTCCAGGATCTCCTTGTTTGAGGGTTTGTGTTGAGAAATCTGCCATGATTCTGATGTGCTTTCCTTTGTAGGTGATTTGTTTCTTTTCTCTAACTGCCTGTTAAATTTTGTTCTTCTGTTGGGTTTCTGGGATCTTGATTATTATATGTCTAGGTGTAGATTTTTTTTGATCATGGCTAGTTGGAGTTCTATATGCCTCACTTATCTGTGTGTCCATTTCTCTACCTTTGTCTGGGAAGTTTTCTACTATTACTTCTGTGAACAGTTTTTTTATGTCAATTGTACATTCTCCTGTTTTTTTGTGGACTCCTATCAGTCTTATGTTATTCTTCTTTGCATCATCAAGCAGCTTTTGGATTGATTTCTCATGGTCCCTTACTATTGTTAAGAAATCTCTGTTTTCATGGTCCTTAAATCCTGTCTTCCATATCTGATATTCTGTCTTCAGATTCTCTTAGTCTGCTCTGCATGCTTTCAATGGAGTTTTTAATCTCCTGAATATCTGTTTGAATCTGTTTCATGGGTTCCATTTCTTTCTTATTTTGGGTGATCATGGTTTCTATTTCTTTCTTATGCTGGCCATTCATGGCTTCCAGCATGTTTCTGATCTCATCTATTTTCTTATCCGTTTCTGCTCTAGCACCTCTGATCCTGTCTTTCACTCTGCTCACCATCTCTGTATTTATCTTGGAGATTATTTCTGCTTTGAATTTTTGGAGAGCCTCATGCATCTGCTTTGTTACATCCTGTGCTATCAGGTCAGGGTGTCCAGGTGGTTGATTATCAGACTTTTCCACCTCATTTACCCCAGAATTTCCCTTTTGTGGCATGGAAGCCTGCGTTTGTGCCTTGCTTAAATGCCTTCTCATTTTTGTTCCTGGTATTGTCCTTGGTTTAATTCTTTGGTTGATATTTCAAAATTCCTTAATGTAGGTATCTTTGTTGCTTGTGTTTAAAACCCTTGTGGAATGATTGCTTTTCAGAGGTGTCTTCCAGATATAGCTTGTGTTTGTGTTTTGAGACTCTAATGACTCTGAGGCTATTTTATTTTCCTCATAGATTGCAAACAGAGTGAAAGACAGGATTATCAAACTCTGAGATAAAATAGTTATTGTTAAAAAATGACAAGATAACAAATTCTGGCCAGAATGAGGAGAAGGAGTGGATTTTACACATTGTTGGTGGGAATGTAAATTGGAACAGCCATTTTGAAGAACTGTATGAAGTTTCCTCAAAAAAAACTAAAAACAGAACTACCATGTGATCTAGCTATCTCACTTCTGCGTATGTACCGAAAGGAGTATCCATTCCCTTGTAACTTGCAACTGCATGCCATGTTTATCATGCCACTGCTCACAATACCCAAGGTATGGAATCAGCCTAGGTACCTATAAATAGATGAGTGGACACATAAAATGTGTTATGAGTTTCCTTTTTGCCTTGCAGCCTCTCCACCATTTGTTATTATTCATTTAATTTATTGATGAGGATGACTCTTTCTGGGGTAAACTAGAATCTCAGTGTTCTTTTAACTTGCATTTCTCTAGTGGCCAGTAATGTTGAGTATGTCTTCATGTATTTATTGGCCCTTTGTACTAGTTCTGTGAAGTGCCTATTCATTTCATTTGTCCATACTTTGATTGAGTCTTTTATTTGGGGGGATCTAATTTTTTGAGTTCTTTATATATCCTAGGTATGAATGTTCTTCAAGGGAATCGCTAGCAAATTTTTTTTATCAACTTCTACATTGTTGGTGGGAATGTAAACTAGTACAACTACTGTGGAAATCAGTATGGAGATACTCATAAAAACTAAAACTAAAAATCCCATTTGACCTAGCTATTCTCCTTCTGGCTATCTTCTCAAGAGTTAAAGACATCATATTACTGTGAGACATGCATAACCATTTATGGCAGCACAATTCACAATAGCTAAATCTTGGAAGGGGCCTAGCCTAAATGCCTATAACAGATGAGTGGATAAAGAAAATGTGGTATTTATTACACTGCTATAAAGAAAGATAAATGAGTCATTTGTAGGAATTTGGAAGCATCTTGATACCAAAATGTTAAGTGAAATAAATCAGACACACAACTTAAATATCACATGGTTTCTCTTATTTGAAAACCCAGAGTAAAAATAAACAGCAAAATGAAAGACAGATAATATGAAGTAGGGAGATAGTTCATTCTCAATAGGAAAGGGGACCAAGAGGTAGAAGGAGGAAAAGGATAAAAAACAGAATCGGGATGTGTTATGTACATGTACCAACTCCACACAAGGAATGTACTGAAAGCATGTACAAAAATTTAAATAAAAGAAGGTGATCAAGTGATAGCGTGGGAAGGGAAGGAAGAGAAAGGGGATAAAAAATCAATTAAGGTGTGTTATGGATATGGGTCAATTTCCCACAAGGAATGTAAACATTATGTATTGCACACATATACTTAAAAACTAAAATAAAGAAAGCAAATAAGGTATAAATACAAATGGAGTATTAGTAATCCCTAAATAAGAATAAAGGCCTGTAATTTATAGCAAATTAGAAGACATTGGTGGGCATTATGTTTAGTAAAATAAGCTAGATACAGAAAAATAAGTAGCACATGTGCTCTCTCATCTAGGAAAACATAAATCAACCTAAAAGAAAAGTCATAATAGATGGTGGGGAAAGAAAGGGGAGATAAAGAGTGGTTGGATTTTATCAGTGCATGTTGGATGCATGTGTTGAAATATCATATTGAATCTAATTAAAATGTACAATTCCTATATTTTAATCAAACAATTTTAAAAGCATAAAAATTAAAATTAAAATATCACCATTTTGCAATCCTCACTGCTCAGTAAATGTAAGCAATGAACTCTTGAATAAGATTCAGCCATAAGGAACCTAAATTTGGAATCACAGTAACTTAAATTATCGGCACATATTCCATGGTTTACAGCATCTTCCCTGTCGAGATCAGTCATTGTCCACACCCTAGTAGAGGAAGGGCTTCCAGAACAGTGCTAGGTACATCACAGTGCCATGGAGGGGCAGGGCATGGCATGAGGTTACATCCCTGCGAAGCTATCATTGGCAATGGGTGCTCTAAATGAGCAGTTGATGAAGGAAGGGGACATATGGGGACTGTGATTCTCAATGGGGCTTAGTCAAAACAGAAGGAAAATTCTCAGTAATGTAGATCATGCAATTATAAATACAAATTTTCCCTTTTCATAACAATCATACTAATGTATCAGAATTGTTATATGTATATATGCAATATTAGTAGTTTTTAAAATGTATACTCTACTGTGATTTTTCATATTCTAAATAAATAATTTTTTTGGTACCTAAAATTTTATTCCAGAAATTTTACTTTTCTCTTAAAACAGCTTCCAAAATTGTTAAAAGTATAGGTGCCACAAAACCTCGATCTTCCCTTCTCAATTGAGATTATTTGGTCAATGAAAGGCCTTAAACTTCTTGTTCTTGCTTAATTCCATTGCTAATGGACAGAGGTCAAAGTAGAAGTGGAAACTTTTTTCTTTTTGGTAACCGGGGATTGAACTTGGGTCCTTGAGCTTGCTCAGCAGGCGGTGAAACCACTGAGCTAAATCCCCAGCCAGAAGTAGAAACTTTTTTAAAAAATGAACTACGATAATGGATTTCTTCTCTTTCACTGGCAACCATAGGCAAAGTATCTCTGTGCATGCTAAGGCCAATATGGAGCTGAGTTTTGTAAAGAAAGACTGCTTTATTGATTACAAAAACGGCATCTTTGATTTGAAACTCCAGAAGGTCAGGAGTTTCTGCTTTACAAAATGAAAAAAGAGACAATTTCATATCATACCCAGATGATCAGCTTGGTAAAGGAAGACATTTTAGAAATGTTTCATACCCACTCCTGTTCAGTTCTCCCAAAAGCCCTGCAAAGTAAATTCCAAGATGCACATCTTGTAGATGTGAAAACAAGCTCAAGTTGTTCAACTCGTACAAATGAGTAACAAAGTTAATGTTTGAAGTTAGATCATCCCATCCAAATTTACGTGCTATTCCTTGTTTCTCTAAACTATAATCACTTAAATTTATTTGCCTCAGTTTCCCAATATGGACAAATATGGTTGACTGGAAGATCTTTCAGACCTCATCCAACATAGGTAATCCTATGGAACCAAGTCAAGCAAAAATTATAATATGTTAGCTGATTTTCATATAACATAATTCATCCCACTTTCTTTGTGTCTAATCTATATTTGGTAATAATCAAAATTCATCTCTTCCTGTTCTGTCCTTTGCGTAAGTGTAAAACACTTAGTTTGTCATAATCCCTCATAATAACTTTTGTTATGATGAGCAAAGCCACAGCAATAGGGAGGAATGAGGGAAGAGTCCAAGGAGATGTCTAGTAAGGAACCTGGATATGCTGAGGCTTCACTAGCTCTGTAGTAATTAGATGGGATACTTGACATTTGGAAGCATAGAAGAACATAATGGTTTATTTTCTTCCTTTCTTAGATGTAATAAAAAGTATGAATGTTAAATAGTATCTAGAGAGATACAACTTCCTAACTAGTACATTTGAAAGGAATCAGTAAAGAGAGTAGATTTCCCTTTCTGCCTGTTAAAATACTGAAAAATTCCTTTGCTTGTTTAGAAATAGGAAGTGGATCAGAAAGCCACTGGGAAACAGAGGGGGTGGGGGGCTTCCACCATAGGCAGCCCTGATTCTGTGATACTTTGGTGGCCTACTAAGGGCTTAACTGCATGCAGCTTCAGCTCTGCTGCTGTCATTATCACATGTAATTCCGACTCTGTCTCTTCAGCTGTGTAGTGGGCTCAGCAATTTCACTGGCTGCTGTTCCTTTATTAGAGATTTGGCCTTCTGACATATCTGAATGAAAGGTTGCAACACAAAAAGATTGGTGACAGACCCTGCAATTTCGTTCCCTGTAGTAGGTCCCGAAATCTTATCTTCATGTCATCTGGCTAATCAGAGGTCCATGGTGAGATCTGTCAGATATTTCTGTTTTAAAAAAGAAATTCAGACATGGTTGACAGGAGCATTGGAATACTTTTACCAGTCCTATATCAGCACTATTATTATGTGAGTGAAAGCCTGAGGCTGTAGTGACAGAGGAACCTCAGGGTAGCTGCTGAAGGACTCAGCACAGGTGAGCAAAGCCCTGCTCCTCTCTCCACAACAGAACCACATCAAGGACCCTACCTCCAACAGCAAAATGCAGACAAGGTAAAAACAGAGCAACTTAACATCAGTCTATACTAGTTTGCAAGAGAATACAATGAAACTCAGGAACTACACAATCAATAAGACAGACAGTTTCAAATGGGGTAACTATATCTTCCATAATGTGTTATATGTAACCAACAGTAACATCCTCAAGCAGAAGACATCCCTTATTACTTATGGAATTTATGGAGCCATAGAAATTAAAAGATCTATACCTATAATTCTTGTTCTTGAAAAGACAAATCAATTCTTTTGAAGCTCTTAAGTCTTTTCCTTTTAATAAAATACAAAGTGCACCACCCTTAGAGTCAAACTTTGCCAAAGAAGTAAAGTGGGCATTCATTAAACCCTTTGCCAAAGCACTCCATGATTCTAAGTAAATTATCTGTGTAAGTTCTACAAGAGGGAATAAAGCTAATTGGCTAGGAACATAGACTATAGAGCTGAATTTTTTGTTTTTAATCTTGACTCTCCAACTCAAAATGTTTTTGTCACCTGGAACAAACTACGTTCTTAGCTTCTCTGTGTATCCATTTTTATCATCAGTAAAAAGTGAAATAAAGATATCAGTCTATCAAAATCATAGTACTGACTGGATGAGAAACATCAGTAGTGGCTAACATCTAAGAAATATTCTATAAATGTTGCTGCTGCTCTTGCTATTATTGTCACATCAGTTAAAAAAGGCTATAAACTGTGCAACAATTATCCCCAATATCTCAAACATTACAAAAGAAGCTTTCATTTTTCACTGCTGCTGTACTTCCATGGGCTGAGGCCTATTCAGAGTTATCCATGGGTCATATTGATAGCACAGCCACCATCCTGGAAGTACTGGTTTGTGTGCCTGAAGGAAGAGAACTCAGTCTTGAGTAAAAATTTAAGTCACTCAATTCAGAAAAATGCAGGTGTTTCACTCACAAGTCATTGTCTAGAAGAAAGATACTTGGTTCCATTAAACCATGAAGGCTGCAGGAAATGAGCTTTTTGAACAACACTAAAGTTCTCTTATTAGTATTAGTATTAGTATTAGTCACATACTTCAAGATACCAATGATCTACTTTGTAATGTGATATTCCTAAAAAGAGAAAAACTTGGACCAATGTTTTCTTGATATGAGCTTCATTTTATTAATACAATGTTCAGTTGTAAACTGAACAATGTGTATTACATATGTATAGATAATACATTATTTGTTTTTACATAGATTTTTAATAATTCTAACAACTCCAGCAGGTGTTTTTAGTTTTATTTTCCAGATGAAGAAGCGATACTTAGTTTAGTTACATAATTTACACAAAGAAAAAGCTAGTGAGTATGGAGCCATATTTTGGAATCAGATCTGTCTGACCTTGTGTACATATTTATATTATATCTTGCTGCATATTCAAACAGATTATCAAGTAAAAATGAGCCCATGTGTCCATAAAGAAGTCCATCTTGGGATGGCCTACCTTTGGAAAGAAGTAATCTTTTACCCAGAAGTTTGGTGAATTTAAATTTCATTCTTAATTTTCTAACAGTGAAAGAGAAATAGCTGTGTCTTCTTAGCATTATAGAAATCTGTTAGCCTATTTGGGGATGAATATTCAATTTTAAGTTCACTAAAGCACTTAATTCTTTATCCAGGTTTTCATACCCAAAGTTTAAGATTGAGTCCTAAATGATAAAAGGAGATTAAGGCATAGTAAAAATGTTAGCCATATAAGATTAATTACACAGCATACTAGCCATCCCAGTCTGCACCTCCAGATGGAATTTCTACTTTAGAGAAGTGCATGGATCTGAAGGAATAGTGGGAAGAGGTGGCACTGGTAATGAATGTAGAAATAACTCAACCCAGTATTCAGAAACAGTTATTTCAAAAGAGATAGAATGTGAGAGGGGTGGGGAAAATGCTTATCATTTTGTACTGGGCTAGAAGGAAATGGGAAGAAACAATGGTAGTTCTTCAAACATAAGCCTCTTGTATATTATCCAAGACCTCAGCACATTCTGGGAAGCAACACATGATGTAAGAATTGCCATAATTTTGGAAAAAGCAAGACCCCCCTCTTGGACTGGGCGTTTCTGTATAGAAACCACTTTCCACCAGAAGGACATTCCTTTGTGCCCCAAATATATTCATCTCTGGGATTGCAGCACTTTACAATGTAACGTGGTGGGGTATCATGGCTTGTTCTAAACAACAACATCTCTCTAGGAAATCAGTCTTGAAGCTCATTAGGGAGAATAGTTGCATAACCTAACCTGCCATATCTCTGTTTCTTTGTTCAATTTGACAGACGCTAGGAAAAAAAAAAAAAAAGGAGACAACACTAACGAATTAACAAGTGTAAACTATGTAACTTTCTGAGCCATACTGACTCCTACCTACCATTCCCAGCCTCCTCAATCATACTTCTTGGCTTACACACAAATCCGAATGTCCTTTTGTTGATTGTTCACATCTACAAAATGCAAAAGAATGGTTAAATGATGTTTAGAAGTGCTTTAAGTGCTTTATTTAAACTATGTCATTCTCATTAATAACCTTTTCTAGTAGGTATGATTGATTATCACCCCTATTTTGTGGAAAACAAATGATACTTGACTTATCCCAAACAGCTAGTAAGTAGCAGATCAAAATTCAAACTGAGGATATCTACTCTCTGGGTCTGTTTACCTTCAACTGCTTTTATGTTAGATGTTATCTTTGTTTCACCCTTTATGACTAGTTAATTCCTTTTTTTTTTTTTTGGCACTGAGGATCGAACTCGGTTTTTTGCGCTTGCGCAGCAGGCAGCGAAACCACTGAGCTAAATCCCGGGCTAATCCATTATTCAAAACTTGGCTCTGGTCTCAAATATTTAAGGAAGTTGCCTTTTTTTTTTTAATACAAGGGATCAAACTCAGGACCTTGCACTTGTGAGGCAGGTGAGGTTCCACTGAGCTAACTCCCTGGCCCGGGAAGTTGCCTTTTAACCTTCTCTGACTCATCTGCCTGCCCCCATCACTAGATGAGACATCTCATCATGTTCTGTTCTCCTGATAAGCATGGTTGTAGCACAACTGTAGCAGGGCCCACACTGTGTGTGATCACCCTCTTAGCTTTCCACTCCCCCATTAGACTGTGAAATCTTGTACAATGGTTAGTAGTTACTCATTTGCAATATTATCACCAAGTCCTGGATATGGTACACAGTTGGAATAAACAAAATATATCTTGGATAAATTATATGATAAATCAGTGAAGGAATATCTGTATGCAGATTGCAGTTATGTTTCAGTCAAAATGGCAAGTGATTGTAAAAATGTAGTCAAAATAAAGGTGTTTTTCCATTGGTGAAGCTCAAACTTTCAGCCACCACCCACAGAAAGGAAGTGAAGAATTCTCTCGACATGCTACTGCATCTCAGTGTTCAATACAAATTCTATTTTTATGCTATTTTACAGTGTCCCATCCTTAAAGCACAAAGTGTCAAATTTTATGTCTTTTTCTCTAAAAGGACAGATAGTCTTGGGATCTAAAGAATATTCTTTAGCTTTTACAGAAGAAGAGAATGTCAGCAAACAAACTGCAAATGCCGGTAACTGTATTATATTTGAGGAAAGGCCTTGGAAGCCTTTAAAAAAATCTGGATGTTGAGTAGTTCAAATCTCAACATCCTTAAAGGAATTCTGACTTCAAGCTTGAACTAAGAAATTTCCTTTGTGTGGACTTTGATGACAGAAGTTGAGGTGATGGTTTTAGACATGACATGAAGTCAATAGCTTGTTTTGAAACCCATGCTGATGTCAATGGCCTCTTTGTACTAAGTGGGGGTTCCAGTGTGGATTGCTGTAGAAGTGCCTGTTCTCTACATGGCTGCTCCTTCAATGTCTCTCTCAGTTCTTTCCCCTCTGACTCCCTATTGAGAATGAGAAAGTCACAGTGTATAGTAACACTAGGCTGGAGGCTTCTTCCCATTTCCTTTTTCTACATGCCTGTGGAGGGAGCACAAGCTGCAGGACCAAAGCTGTAAAGCCTCGAGTTTGAAGCCCAGGGAAACAGTCTTTAGACAGTCTTTCCATCCTGTCCTGGTTCCCTTGTGACCCTTTCTTTCTCTTCTTCATTCTTTAGCAAATCTATTCAGTCTAAAAAATTGTGTTTTTCTCCAGAAAATGAAAATCACACCAGCATCTCTTAAAGTTGTATAATAAAAGTATTAAAGTGTTTGGCTCAGACACATATATGCATACACACAAATGCAAAAAGTAACTTGTAAGATTGTCACTCATCCTACAAGAGTTGATATAGATAGGGTAACCAATATATTAAAGTATGTTGACCTTTTTCTATGTTGAATGAATATAATCTGCAATATTCTTATTAGAATCAGTAGATAGGGCTGAAAATTGAGAAGACTGATATAAAATACAGGCTTCAGGGCATTATCTGAAAGCTTCACCTATCTGTGAGAAAGGATGAGAGAAACCCGCCTGTATCACGGTTACCTTGAGAGACCAGTCCTTCCTATTCAGCAGGTTATTCTCAAGTCTTTATCCATTGCAAGCAAGTATTTTTTTCTTTACTAGATTTAAAATATTTATACCCTGTCTAGGCATGGTAGATACTATGTGAAATGATAGAAGTTTGCAGAACTGTGATAGAAGAGCCAGAAGACAAGCATGGAAGGAGATCTTCTGAGTTCATTTTAATAGTCAAATTCCATGGGCTAATTTTTTTAACAGAATAATTAGGTCATTCCTGTTTTTCTTTCTGGCTGTGTTTCCCTTCTCTTTTCCATATTTTTCTGTACTATCCTGGAGCTTAAGTAATGACTATAGGTATGAGTCTTCTACTGAGGAACTCCTGGCAAAAGTTTATCCCATTGTGTAGATTGTCATTCCACTCTATTGGTGGTTTCTTTTGCTGTGCAGCTTTTTAACTTGACCTGACCCCATTTGTTGATTCTTGGCACTATTTCTTATGCAACCAGGGTTCTATTAAAAAAGTCCTTGCCTCCACCCATGACTTCAAAAGTTTTACATATTTTATCTTCCAGACAGTTACATTTTTCTATTTTAACATTTAGTCTTTTGATCCATTTTGATTTTAGATTGCTACACAGAGAGAGATATGGTCTAGATTTGGTCTTCTGCATGTGGGTACCCAGTTTTACCAACATCATTTATCAAAGAGGCTATCTTTCCTCCAGTGTATGTTTTAGGCCCCTTTATCAAGGATCAAATAATGGAATATGCTTGGCATTGTTTTTGCTGCCTCTATTCTATTCCATTGATGGTCATGGCTTTTTTGTGTGCCAATAACATGCTGTTTGTGTCACAGTAGTTTTGTAATATAATTTCAAGACTGGGATTGTGATATCTCCCCCTTTGCTTTTGTTCCCCAAGATTCCTTTTGCTATTTTCGGTCTCTTGGTTCCATATGAAGCTTAGCATTGTTTTCTCTAGCTCTGTGAAGAATGCTGTTGGTATTTTGATTGCAATTGTATTAAATCTGTGTATCAACTTGCAAGTATGGCCATTTTGATTATATTGGTTCTGCCTATCCAGGAACAGGGGATATCTTTCCATTTTCTCAAGTCCTCTTTGATTTACTTTTTCAGAATACTTCAAGACATCAAATAATAATACATTCTGGAGAGGCTCTGGGGAAGAAGGAACCCTTCCACATTGTTGGTGGAAATGTGAACTAGTACATCCACTATGGAAAACAGTATGGAGATGCCTCAAAAAACTAAACCTAGACATTCCATGCAAACCACCTATTTCCCTTCCAGGTACCTTCCAGAAAGAACTAATGATTTCATATTGCAGTGATACATTTTTATTACCCATGTTTATAGCAGCACCATTCCTAAGAGCTAAATCTTGAAAGTAGCCTATATGTCCATTCACAGACAAATGATATTTACACACAATGGAGTACTCCTCTGACATAAGAAAAAACAAACTTGAGTCATTGGTAGGAAAATAGATGCACCATAAGACCAAAATCTTAAATGAAATAAATCAGACACACAAGCATGTATATTGCATGATTTCTCTTCTATGAGAAATTCAAATTATAAACAAAGTACAAATAGATGATAGATGATAGGAACTAGGGAGCTAGATCTTTCTCAAAGGGGAGTCGGGAGATGGAGGGAGGAAGAAAAGAGTGAAAGTGGATAAAAAACTAATTAAGATTTGTTATGTACATGTGCCAACTCCTCACAAGGAATGTAAACATTATGTACTGCTAACATATACTAATAAAGATTTTAAAAGATACAAAAAGAAATTGCTATAGTAATTATGAATGTGATGAAAAATTTTGTGCAGATTAGGTTACCTGTGAAGATGTACCATCTCAGAGCATAAATGAATGCCATTAGCCTCTTATTCCTACTCCTGCCCTCCCTCCCTTCTTGTTACATAGTGTGTCTCTCTGGTTTCCACTATTTTACCTGCTTTTGGGTCCTATGCCCTAGAACTTCTCTAGCAGCCTTTCACCATCGAGTTACCTCATTTAGCTGTACCCCTCTGTTGTTGTAAAATCCAATCAATCTCAAACTAAAAGAAAAAAGAAAGGAAAGATGGAATGAGAGGAGTGATAAATAGAAAAGAGGGAAACAAAGCCTCTTTGGCACTAATATCTCTTCACATGCTACTTTTTACTACTTGTTCACTTCCTCTTTACATTTCCTAAAGCATCATATATTTGTGTTCTGTAATTCTTCTTTTTTCTACTTATTTTGTAACCAACTCCTGTTTCAATATCATTTCTAGTTATTTCAAAAAAGCGGTGTCACTAAAGTCACCTATGATTTCTACAACTTTAAATTCAATGAAAGCAGTTAGTCTTTAGTTTATTTGACTTTTCACTTCCCAATTTGCCCATATAATGCTGTTGTTCTTCAGAACTAAGTTCTATCCCTCTTATTTCCCATTCTGAGCTCTCTCTTCAGAAAATATTATATAGTAGCAGCCTTGAATATAAGCCACATACTAATGGATATCCAACAAGTTTGCATTTCTTTGATTTCCCAGTTCATAAAAAAGTAGTTAACTTTCCTGTTTGACAGTTCAACTAGGATTTCTCTAAATACTTCAGACTTACTACAATATATAAAGCTCATATTCTCCTCCCACTCATAACCCAACACTGACTGGATCTCTGGAATCATGTCCTAGGCAAGAAATAGCCACCCTGAAGAACAGTTTTTCTGAGCCAGACCCATATGCATGTGTCCTAAATTGCTTTCCAATGCATCCCTTTCTGACCCTACATGATCATCATTCTTATCTAAGCCCAAATCACTCAAACATATTGCAGAAGAGGCCTAACCCATCTCCCTTCTTACCCTCTCCATGATGATTTCCATGTTTCCACTAGAAAAAAATATAGATCTCAAATGTGTTTCTAAGCATACTGGGTAGTTTCTTCAAGTGCTTCTTATTGCCTTCACATGAGTCCACCCTTTACCAGAAGTTATCAGTATGCACGTGCTGATCATGGTAGATCATTTTTGTTTTTTTTAAATGGGTTATGTAATAGCCATAGGGCAAAAAGTTTTACTAATCATATACCACACATAGAAATTCATAGATGATTTTAAAACTGAAAGCAGTTATTAATGTTTATAAAAGAAATATATAGTTTATGCCCTTGAAACTTACTTTTAGATTTTTCTGAATATTGTGATAAATTAATAGAAGCACTTGCATAGTTATTTCTTTATTTTTAAAATTGAAATTTTACTTTCACTGTTTTAATCAGAAAATATATATTGAATGCTACTTATGAAACCTCTATTTTCTACTTGAAAGATAACAAAAGCAAATAACTCAATCTTCCTCAAAATCAATTTGTCTGACACTTATTCTAAGTGACTAGGAGAGATTTGATTCATTCATTCATTCATTCATTCATTATGAGCTTACTGAATTCCACAACATACCAGTAGAATTGTACAGGAGGAGTGATAGGAGATAAACTGGCAGAAAATCAAATAAGGAAGAATAAGACATGCATCTCATGTGTGATCTGGTTGGAGGAGAAAAGTATACAACATTAAATTCATTCATATAATTACAGATAGATGGATAGAGTTGAATGCCTAAGT
Source organism: Heterocephalus glaber (assembly GCF_053883595.1). Lineage (NCBI taxonomy): Eukaryota > Metazoa > Chordata > Mammalia > Rodentia > Bathyergidae > Heterocephalus > Heterocephalus glaber. The sequence goes on from NW_028258327.1 coordinate 28,062,060, forward strand.
GATTATGTTAAATAAATAGCATTACATTTCAGTTGACAGAGAAAACAGGCCAACAAAGACTTTACAGAAGAGATGAGGCTTCAAATTGGCATGAAAAGTTTGTAGATATGTGGTTGAAGGTGGTGCTGATAGGAATCCCTGATGGATTAGAATATGGTGTATAATGAGACAAGAAACTAACTCTAAAAGGTTCAAAGTGTTTGCCTTGAACCACCTGTAAAACAGAATTACATTTGCTGAGGAAAAATCTGGGAGAGAAGTTGTCCAGGTGGATAGATCAGTTTAGTATTTCATTCGAAACTGAGGCTTGAGAGGCTCATCAGGAATTGGGGAAGAAATGGCAAAGACAGTGGTCCTTACGAGATGGTACTGCAGGAGTGAGGTCTAAGATGAAGACGCAAGTTAGGGAGCCATCAACAAAAAATAGTGTTAGAGGGTACAAGACCCTTTGACATCACCAGTACATGAAAACGCAGAGAAAAGAAGTGGGCCAATGAAGCAAATATAATTTAATAATTTAATGGCAAGAAAAGAGAGAAACCAAAAGGATAACTATGAAGTGAGAAAGAAATTAGAAGAATAAGGTTCACTAGAAGCCTATTCATGGGGAGGGCATGACCATCTTTCTAAAATGACATTGATTAATACGATAAGAAAATAATTTAAAATTGTCCATTGGATTTAGCTATGCTGAGGCCACAGGTAACTTCGACAAAAATGGTATCACTACAGTGAGTGGGAACAAACTCTACCTGAAAGGAATGCAAAAGAGAAATCAGAGAAAGAGAAAAAATACAAACCTTTGCAGATATTTCATTGTAAAAATACATGGGAAGTAGACAGATGGAGATATATAAAAAAAAAGTTATATACTTGTTTATTTGCTTAAGAAAGAAAACCTTACTGATTGGAATTATGAAGCAATGAGGGAAATTCATGATGAAGAAAAGAGAGAAATATATTATTTCATTGGTAAGAACAAGCCAGGCTGTTATATTACTAAATATCCTGTAAAAAGTCCAGAACAGCTGTATTTTCCAGGAGACTTTAACAAACTTAAAAGAAATCAAGGAAATCTAGAAGTCTGTTTTCTTTGTTAGAATGATAAAGCACTGTCCCACCTTACATCTTAGAAAAGAGTGGATAAACAAAGTCCATTGAGAGTTGGGGAAAAGAATTCTGATTTGAAATACTTAACCAAGTTGTGCTGAGCTAAATTAAGATAATCATTTTATAAAGTTTACTGAATGATTAAGTTTAACATGCTTCTCACTGTTTTTCTGTTACCTCCCAAGCCCATACTATTTGTTAGAATAAAAATCCAGAATTCAATTAAGGAGCTTTCTATGTGTTTTTTTTTTCCTCAAAATGCAGATATATAATATTTGGCCTTCTATAGTCTCTCAATCTTCTTAGCTCCTCTTTGAAGCAGCTCTTTTGAGCCCTATATTTAGGCATCTAGTAGTAAATAACTTCCACAATGGCAACAGGCTATAATCAGTATTAAAACCCTTCTATATACCGTATCTCATGATTTAACTCTGTGCCATACTAGGAATTCTAAAGTAATAATATAATGTTCTCTTTTGAATAAAGAGAAGCAATTCATGGACCAAGATCCTTTATGACTGATATAACACAAGTGGTGCTACTTAGATGATTTGAACTTTCCTGGACATAATCCTAGCCACGTTCCTGACTCCAGCCTAGTTTCAGATGCCCATATCTCCACTGATCTTCCAGTATGGTTGGAATCTTTCCATCCAAAAATCCATATAGGCCTGGTACCTGATCTCCAAACTAGTTTTCCCTCACTTGCTTGCTTTGCTAAGTGTCCCTCTGCAGCACTGTGACTCTCTAATGCCTGGGTAGGTCCAACCCTACACCTTTGTACCACTCATAGATTTCATTTTGATGACATCCAGGGTGTGTTGGTCGCAGTGCAAAGTTATTTTAATAAATATTAACTAAAACGTTTATAATAATTGGGACAGTTACCCATCACTGTTCTTAACATACAGAGGAGAGAATTTGGGCATTGAGAAGTTAAGTAACTTTCTAAAACAATGGAAGATTCCATATGTAAAATCAATTCTAACACCAAAGTTTTAGCCATGCTAACCTGACCTACTGCAGAATTTTTTAATTCATGAGTGACTGAACCTAACAAGGTTTCTCCTAATGAAAAATCAATTCAAGACCATTTGCCTTGGCCTAGTTTTAGCTCTTCTGAAGAGACTCTGAATCTCGGAGCCATGTGCTGATGTTGCATCTGACTGCTCATCAGATACACCTAACACTAATGAAAGAAAGCATAATTGCCCCTTGGGAGCTTCAGGGCAAGGGCATAATTATTTGTGTGGACTGAGAGAGAAGGGAATAGAATCATCTGAATGAGAAGAATATCTGTTCATGGAGAAGCAGCATAGCATAGAGGTTTAGGATTCTGGCTGTGGAAGCAGTGCTTGGGCTAGAATCTTAGCTCTAGTAGCACCTACCTCATTGCACGTTAGTTTCCTCATCTACAAAACAAGGATAACATCAATAATTATCAGACAAATGGATACGAAATATCAAATAAGCTCATTCATGTGAAGTATTTAAAACATTACTAGGCACATATGTAAAGCTATATTTCTATTATTTTCTTCGTTGTGGAATTGTGCTGGGCAGTACCATCTATCTCCCTGAAGGTTAATAAATCTCAGAACTATTAATGGCTTTTCTCTTCTCTGATGTTGGAAGTAGAATGGGTTTCCTTGTCAGGAAAAAATCAATCAGTGTATACACATTGTGCCATCTCTCTTGTAAGACAAATGTATAATGACACTGTCATTTAAAAGAAAAAGAAATAGATTTTCCAATATCGTCCCACTTTCACTAACAATCTGTTTTTCACCTTTCTTCATTTATAGCAGTTACATTCATAGGGGGTTGTTGCATAATCAGATTTTTATACTCAGGTTTGATTGCTTAACTATTCCAGGGAGACCATTCATCGGCTCTTAATCATGGCATCACATTTCTTCTGAATACTTCCCAATTTGTCTACATTGCTTTCAAAATGAAATGTCTGGGCCAGGGATTTAGCTCAGTGGTTTCACTGCCTGCTGTGCAAGTGCAAGGACCTGAGTTTAATCCTCAGTACCAAAAAAAACCCCAAAAAACAAGAGATGTCTGTAGGCAAATGGAATTCTGGGAGTGGAATTTCTCTATCATTAGAGGAAGGACCTACCGTATTCCCAGTCCACAGCTCAATGGCTCGATATCTGCATCTTCAAATAACCTTGGCCTTTTCAGACTCAGTATTACATGTCTAACTGATTGCAATATCATCTCATAAATTGTCTGCCTTCCTTTTACAAAGTTTTTGGACAAAATCACTTTTTGAATTTTCTTCTTGACTGTCTACATGTGAAATGTGCAAGTTTGCTTTTTCTCCAAATGGAATCTCATTTTGTCATTTACAATCCTACTTAAAGTGACATCTGATGGAAAAATTTGCTCGTAATGCTTTAGTAGGTTACCTCTTTGCATTAGTGCAAGCTATCCAGAGTTTAGAATAAATAGTTTCTAACACAGGCATTTTTTTCCTTTTCTAAAAAAAATAAGACCTAGTGCCATGTTTTATAAATGACCTTATTTTTAAAATGCATATTTCAAATCTGGCCCAATTATACAAATAGGAGGTTCATGCCATTCACTAACCAATTTGCTTTACCAAATACACAGTTTGATAATCATCACAAGGTGACTGATTTATATTTTGTACACGAGGAAGAACTTGCCTTGGATAACTATGGACATCTTGTTACATCCTATTCCCAAATCTGTCAACCTTCTAATGACAGCCAGAACACAAAACAATATTTTACTTGCTCATAAGCACTGAGGTCCATGCATAAAAATAGCCATTTCCTTCAGTGTTTATTTGGTAAGGGGGCAAGCTGTACTACACAGACAGGCTCTTGAGAAATCATCGTAAAACGCACAGTGTCTTCATTTTCCATCTGCTTAATCAGTAAGATTCTATATTCATGGCCATTATTCTGCTAAAATATTTCTGGAAAAATAATTCAGAGGAAGTCAAATCTTGATGGGTTTGTGTCTCCTAATGTGATCCAAATGTTTCAAGAAACACTTTCCATGTGCTTAAAGGTTAATCTTCATTATATGAAAAGCAATATCCCATCAATTGAAGATTTTAAAGATTTTAGAAATCACAGTTTAAAGCCAGTGTTTTGGGCAAATTGAAACAAATGTTTTATGTGACCTCAATTCTTATTTTAATCCAGTGAGCTGAACAAAAAACATCACCAGATGAAAAATTATTCTGGGGTAAATATTCACTTATTTTTATGAAGGGAAATTGTTTTACCAAATGATTAACATGCTCCAGCCAGACTGGACATATGAAAGAAGCTTTAACCTTTCTTGGAAATATTTATGATTTTGCCAGTTCTTTCTCATCTCCCTGAGCTTTGGAGTGTGACAGGGATCAGTTTTGGATGTTTTTCTCCATCCTCACTCACTACCTTGCTTATTTCTTGCAGTCTAGTGGTTTTAAATAAATCGTATCTATATATTCCTAATTTTATAAAACTTTCTCTGAATTCTCCCTGTGCTCCTGTACAGCTGCCAACTTGACATTTCCACCTTGATGGATAGCTGGTGCCTAACACCTAATATGCCCAAGAGGAATTCCAGAGCTCTCTCCATCAGACTTGCTTATAACAAAGTCTTCACAGTTAATCTCTGTTAATGGCAATCCTCTCCTGGTCGCTCGAAAGACAATGTTTTATTTTTTGTTTTTGGTCACAGCTTCCATCATCCAGCCCAAGATTACATCTTACTAGCTGTGTATTCTTAATGCATCTGGAATCCTATAACTTATTGCCACTTCTGTTCATGTGTCCAATCTGTGACACCACCATCTTCCACCAGGGATATAGCAAGAGCTTCCTGCTGTTCTCCCTGCTTCTATCACTGCCTGACTTGAGTAAGCTCTCAAATCAATCTCCTCAAGATTCTCCTCCACTTAAAACACTCCAACAACTTTTTATATTGAGCCACATGTTTTTTCTTTTCCATTAAGGAGCAGCTTTTCCCCCTATTTTTCATTTACTTTTACTTTTTTTTTTTTTGGTACCAGGGATCGAACTCGGGTGCTTGTGCTTGCGAGGCAGGTGGCGGAACCACTGAGCTAAATCCCCAGCCCCTTTACTTTTAATTTTTAAATTATTTGACCAAACATACTATTTGTACATACTTAGGAGGTACAATATGAATCATGTACGAATTACATAATAATCAAATAAGATAAATTAGTATATTCATCACCCTAAACTTTTATCATTTCTATTTATGGTTAATATATTCAAAATCTTCTTCTGGCTACTTTGAGATGTACTGTGCATTACTGTCAACTGTATTCTCTGTACTGGGCCAGAAAACACTAAAACTTATTTTTCCTAACTGTAAAGTACTTATGTATCCACTTTTCCTCAAACCCTGAACACAAACTCACTATTCTACTCTCCATTTTTCACAAAATTAACTTTTATGAGTTCCAGATATGAGTGTAATCTGTGTAGTAAAAGTATCTATTCCTAGTTCTTTTTAGCTCCAGTTCTATCCATGGCATCAGAAATGACAGGATTTCATCTTTATGGCTACATAGACATAGACAAATGGCTTCCATTGCATATATATATATATATATATATATATATATATATATATATCCCATTTCGTCATCTATTCAGCAATTGATGCACATTGAGGTGGTATTGTGAGTGGGATTCCAATAAACAATACAGTGCAAGTATCCCTTTTACATGCTGACTTTACTTCTTTTGGGTATACCCAGGCATGAGACTGCTGGGTTTCATGAGAGGTCTATATTTAGGGTATAAGCCAAATTATATATATAAATATATATGTATATATAGTTTTTGGTACCAGGGATCGAACTCAGGAACTTGTGCTGCACCACTAAGGTAAATCCCCAGCAGCCAAAAATTTTTAATAACATACAAAGCCCCACATGACTTTGCCACCAAATTCTCTTTCATAGTCAATGTTTCCCCAGGTATCAAAGGCTCAGACTCCCATCTCATCTAGGTCTTCATTCAAATTCACCTGCTTAGTGACTGTTTTATTTAAATTTGTAATTCTGTGCACATTCTCTACCTTCTTTGATACTTTATTTTTCTACAAAGAATTTACTATTATATAAAATATCACCTATTCAGTTATTTATTAATCATCTCTTTATGCAAAACAAGTTAAACTTCATTAGAACATTGTTTTTGTCTGTCCATTTTGATATCCCAAATAGTTCCAACAGTGTCTGGTACAGAAAGACAGTTAAAAATCTTTATTGAAAGAATGAAAAACACAAATGGTTCATATCACCCTATTTTACAATCACTTAAAAGTCGTACAATAAAATTATAGGTATGAGACTCATCATTGCACCATATTCATATTGTAAAAATACTTACTTAAATAAGACAGTCAAAAAATAAACCCAATAAAATGCTTGATACTGCTCCATGCTTCTAATCCATTCATATCTCTTTTCTATACCAATGTATCTGTTAAAGTTTGAAACCTTCAAATATGTAACCGGGGTTGCTGGCACATGCCTGTAGTCTCAGTTATCTGCTGAAGCAGGAGGGTCATAAATTCAACACTAGCACAGGCAATTTAATGACTTAGTCAGATTCTGTCTCAAAATATTTGGTTTGAAGACCCTGTGTTCACTCCCAAGGACCAGAAACAAAACACAACAATAACAAGAAAACACCCTTCAAAGTGAATCTAAATGAGGAAAGATTAATAAAAAAAGAAAAGAAAAATAGAATAGCCCAGTGCACTGCTCAAGCCCATGATTGGCTCCTCATGGATGGTTTAATTGTAATAGAGCGAGGGACATGGGCATATAACAGGGGACTCACTTGAAAATGATCTCTCTCTCTGCTTCAATGAGAGAAGTGTTTCAGCAGAAACCTGATGTTTATAGTACTGTATTTCTGTGAAGACACTGAGCATAAAACTCATGGAAGTTTGGGGGATTTAGCTCAGTGGCGTTGCACCTGCCTGGCAAGTGCAAGGTCCTGAGTTCAATCCCCAGTACAAAAAAACCACAAAAAACTCATGAAATGAGAAGATAGTTTGGCGTATGTGCAGCAAGAGGAGTTTCTTTTCTCCACTTCTACATACAAGAACCATTATTCTACCCAATGTAGGTAACAAAATGAAATTTGGCCAACTAAGTACATATATAATATTTTGAGGTCACTGAGGCCTGTCTGAAATTTAAAATACTTCTAAGAAGCCAAGTAGTTTCATGACTTTTAGAATTAACTGTCTAATCTTTTGCTTGTTCATGTTTTTGTCTCCCTTGGTTTCCTAAATTCAATTTTCTCTTCTTCAGAATCCTTTTCTATCTTGTTTATAATTCTTCTTTATACTTTGTATCTTTAATTCCCTACTCTCAATCCCTTTGAATAGAAGATCACTATGCCTATCATGGGGTGCGTGAGTGCACACACACACACACACACACACACTTGTCTTTATGATGCAAGGAATTATTTAAACAAAAGTAAAAGACATAAAGTAACAATCAGATTAATTTAAAAAGATGTTGAAATATACATGCATTGAATTAAGAAGAAGTGAAAAGGGATAATTAGGGATCACATAAATGAAATTTCATTTTTATTGTTTTTTAAGTGATGAAATCTATCAGATTCTTTAAACTGACAATAATATTTGTACATCTTATGTGGTACATTTTCATAAAATTCAATACATATATTCAATACATAATAATCAAATCAAGGAAAGAAAATTGTATGTGGACAAGAATAATAATTATAATTACAAGGGCCAGGAATTTAGCTCAGTGGTGCTGTGCCTGCCTCGAAAACACGAGTTCTGAGTTTAATTCCCAGTACAGGAAAAAAAAAAGAATTGTAATTATGAAACATAAAAATAGATGAAGAAGATGGTTCTTTTGTGCCCTCTTGAGAAAACAGTAGGTTAAGTAAACCTATTGATGACAAATTTCAGGAAGTGTTCCTCTGTCTTCTCTCAACAATTAGAAGAAATTCCTCTCCTAATGGTGTGTATGAAATTTCTGATTTCTTTAAATTTCAGATTTGCCTTAAAACACTGTTTTAATTCATTTTTCTTAACAAGTATTTATAATCTAATAGTGATAGGTGTATTTGTAGTAACATACACAGGTGTTAGCATTAAGGAGTGTCATGCTCTCACATCCCCATCACCTGTACAGTTCCTGGCACATAGTAAACACTTTGTAAATTCTTGTTGAAAGAATACATGAGTGAATATTATTTATACACATAGACTATTAACCACTTAGCAATTCAGACAAAAATGTACAAATACAAACTGTGTGCCTCTGTTACCAGAAGGACACTGTACCCCTCCCAGGTGCATCCCTCCCACCAGCCCAACTCTTCCCATCACATGATGTTTCCAGTTTTCCCTTTGCTAGTGACTGGTGCTTCATCCCTAGCAGGCTGTTGGGTACACATTATACCATCAGGCTCATTATTTTATATGGGCTTTCAAACTAGCGCTATTACTTTCCAAACTCTTTGGACCTGAACATGTCTTGTGGTTTGTCTCATGAGTTGAGATTAGTTTATTGCATTTACCAATGTTGCCTTTTTCTTCACTCATTTTATTCTCTTTCTCTTGCTCATCACATAAAAGGAATAAAATCACCTCCCTGTACAGCCAATTGAGCATTGGCTTAAAAAAGATGCTGATTCTTTTATTTGATCCTAGCTCTTTACTGACCACTTCACAGCTAGTAAAAACATACACATCAATTTCCAGCCTCTTTATCTTAGACTGTCTTTACTTGGAATGCCTCCTCTATTGAGTTTCTATAGAGTGACTAAAGCCCATATTTACAAGCATGCCATTAAGCAAGTATTATTTGTGCACCTATTTGATGCACAGCAGATACTTTGTCACATCAGCTACTTATTTTTCCTTATGACTGTGCAATTGCTGTGTCGTACATGTAAGTTCTTACCAATAGCAAGATCATGATCTACCATGAAATGGTCACTTGTTTGTGGATTTATTAATTAATTCTGGTGACTTTATGGCCTCCATGATGGCAGTTCTGAATAACGCAGACCGGCCATTGATTGTATTCCCAGCACTTATACATGTCACAGTGCCTAGAGGGTCTATTACTGTAACCTGCATTTCTACTTCTAGACCACACGTGATTGTTCTCAGATGAAAGTGCTGCAAATCTTACCAAATAATGACTCATATTGTGCTATTTCATTCTTTCACATTACAGAAGTCTGCATTTTTTTTCACTGGTTTAATTACACTAGGACCAGAATTTCTGAAGTTCTTGGTCTTTCTGTAACAGATACGAAATGGCTGCTAGAACAATGAGTGTCAAGTTTATGTTTAAGGGAAGAAGGAGAAAACAAGGATAAAAAGTCAATAATTCTTTCAGTCCTGTACAAAAATAAAGGTCAGCTAGGCATGGTGGTATGAAAGTATAATCTCAGAACTTGGGAGTTTGAGGCAGAGTATTGCAAGTTCAATGCCACCCTGGACTACAGAGTGAGCTCTGGGCTACCGCTTGAGCTAACACTGTCTCAAAGAGGAAAAAAAAAAACTGCCTTCAAAAGTGCCTTCCAAGAAGCACTTTCCACACTTGACATACTTCTGTCAGGAAAGTGAACAAGTAGGAATGAGGTTGGTAATATACTGGGTTAGCTCATTAACAGTTTCTACCACAAAAGACCCTTATGAACACAGACTGTGTGACTCAGTTCTTTGACCTTGAAGCAGGTATAAGACTCACAGCAAATTATGTCACAGGAGTTGAATTCTTAAAGGACTTGGGATCAAGAGAAAATAACATTCCACCTGTTAACTAGAAAAACCAGGGAATGAGTTCTCAGATAAATGAAATATAAGGTAACAATACTCAATTAATCAGGGAACAGGAATGCAAGCCAACCCTTGTTGAGCCTGTCCTATGTGCAAAAAGAAAGAACAGGAGCTTAGAATTTACTGCTATTCTCTCTTCTTCCAGTCTCAGGAAAATTCATGACAGCAAAGCAGGAAACTATCAAAGAACAGACCAATAATTCTCTGTTCTTGCTCATGGGAAGGTAGAACTGGCTCCATATATATCCAGAAAGATAGAACTGAGTTATTTTTGAGAACAATTTAAAGTGAGAATCAAGATACTAAATCATTTAAATCTAAGCTTCAGTCCCTTTCATGCTGGAGTTGCTCCTTTCAAACAAACACTAATTATATTAACAAATTTTAAATGTTTGCATTATAGGTATATATTTATTGCTAAACATGTTTTGTAAAATAATCCATTTTTATAATTGTTTTAGATCTACTAAAGGGTATAGAATTCAATGGCTTATGTGCTTAATTTTAACCTATACATTTGACAATTTGTAAAAAAGCTATAATGAATTATAAATGTGTGATACTTCATTATAAATGTGCAATACATCAATATATTATTCAAATAAAACTTGTAGAAGTTTAACTCACAAAATGGAACAATTAATTCTTAGTTATCTTAATATCTGAATAAGCATTAATGAGGTTACATGTCATTCTTGGTTATTTATTAAACATTTCTGTGACATGTATCTTGTTAACAAAATTTAGGAATGTATATATTAAAAATTTAAATATTTTACTAATCATAAAGATATCATTTCCTTAAGTTCCAATAATAAAGATAAAATTTTACTACAATAGATTAATTTGAAAAATCATATATTTCTAATAAGTAATGATGACAGTGATATAGTTGTATGTTTCTATTTCAAATAGTTAATGTTTCTATGCTGAAGTGATTATAAAAATTATAATTACTTATTTTTGATTTTCAAAAAAATGTAATTCATTAAATTTTATAGAGGTTTGAACTGTCTGATTATAACCTCTGTCTGAATAGAAGTTTAGGATTTGGAGTCAAATTTTAATTCAATTTTTAGTTTATTTTATAGTGGTAGAAGAACACTAGGTGGCAATGTTGTTACAATGAAAAACTGCTGTGTTCACATACTTTCTTCACATGCTAGAAATAGAACCTTCTTTGAAAGCTCTTGTTTAAGGTCTCATGCTGTATTAGTTTCATTTTTTTGGTCTGATTGAAATATATCTGTAACAAACATAAAATTGATTAAAATTCATTGTTAACATCTGCTATTCACTAAGAGGTGTGAACCATAACGTTTTAGGGATGTATTCTGTGAATCACAGAGTTTTAAAAAAATATTTGAATAAAGAAGTAGCTGTTATGAATAAACATCCTATTTTCTTTGTTCAAAATCTCTATTGGTTTAGTTTAATATAATAACACTGTGTCAAAATACTTTTTAAAATATTTTTTGAAAAAATTATGTGAAGTTTTATATTGTTTAATAATTGCTGACCATTGTTTTTTCATTTAAAATGATAGAAGAAATAATTCTAAAAAAATATTATTCAATCTGGAGTAAATATTAATGGAGCAAATAGGTGGATTTTTAAAAAAACAGTAATTCATATGTTTGTGTTTGTGGAAAAAAGGAAATGGGATTCACGGAAAAGAGAAACGATAATATAAGGAAATGTGCTGAAGTAAAAAAAAAAAATTAAATGTCAAGGAAAAATTTGAGAAAGAGAATGATTACTTAACAGGACCATAGGGGAGCTACAACAATTCTCCAAATATCAAAGTGAAGATGAGCTTCTCTGTATATTCTGAACTTGGGATATATACGTGTCGAGTGAAGGGGAATGTTTGCCGAGCACTCAAACTATTGGAAAGCTGATGGAAGTACTGGGTTTTTGTTCTTCACCCAGTGTTGTGGGTCAGATCAGTAAAAACACAGGTTCCAAGCTAATGAGCCCATAATTAAACTCTGAACATTGGACTATTAAATGTCTAAACTTTGATTTTTTCTTATCTGGAAACTGGGTTAATCATATTCTTTTGAGTTGATGTGAGAATCAAATTAAAAAATCTGCATACTGCACAAAGCCTGACACATTATGAGGCCTCAGTTGGAGCAGTGGTGATTGAGCTGGTTGTACAAAGTGGTTACTGTATACACTGTCCTGGAACAAGAGAAGAGGTGCCAGGCTCAGCTAATGTGTTGCCCACAGACACTAGCAGCCTCACCCAAAAAGGACTGTGTGGCACACTTTAGATCTGGAATATCCCTGAAGGTCTAGGTCTTAATGGCTTCGTTCTTAGTTTGGTGCTATTGGAAGGTGGTAGAGACTTTAGGTCATTGAGGGAGTATCCTTGAAGGGCACTGTAATAACCAGTATCCTTAGTTCTCTTTGCTTCCCACCAGCTGTGATGTGGACAACTTGCTCTACCATACACACCCCACCATGATGTGCAGCCTCACCACAAGCACAAAAGCAACAGGGCCAAGCAACCATAGACTGAATCCTCTAAAATTGTGCACCAGAATAAACTTTTCCTCATCATAAGTTTATTATCTTGGTTATTTGTTACAACAAGAGAAAGATACCTAACACATTGCTATGTAAGGAGTAGAAGGTGGTCCAGGGGCCTCTGGAGTTTTAGTCCTCGCCTTTTTTTGCTCTACAAGACACTTCAACTACCTGCAGAACCTCGTAATAACATATAATTTCTCCAAATCTCAGTTTTCTAACCTGTAAAATAAAAATAGAAAGAGTGAACATCATCTTAAAGGAGGTACTGTGAGGATACCTGCTTGTCGCTAGAATAAGTACAACAAGGAGATCTTGGTGTGAATTAGTAGTTACTACCACTATTGTGACTCCTGCTGCTACTGCTACTATTGCACTTGTGCTCACAGATGATCCACTCGTGAGTTTGCAATCTTTGAGAGTTTATTTGCTTCAAAGTGGAAAAGCATTTTAAAATTCCAGTGGTGTACCACAAACCCTAGGAAGAAACAATTTATCAATATCAAAGGAATTTAGAAAAATCACAATAATCCTAGTTTATCTATCAAAAAATAAACTAAAATAAGAGGACTGAATTAAAACATAGGAATATCATAAATTTCAAATCAGAGTATAATACTATAATTTTTCCAACCCCACCATATAGACAACAAATGCTTTATTATCAAATTAAAATTCTGTCTAAAACATATATGCCAAATTGAAAGAGAGTCTAAATTGTATTTTTTAAATGTACAAAACTACACCATTTTAATTAAATATGCCTAGCTATAAATCTTCCCTCTCTTCACTAGACCATAATGTGTATGATAATAAAGACTGGTTTCCTATTCCCAGCAATGATTTCAACATCTGCCTGTAATCAGCATTAATTAATCTTTCTTAAGACTGAGCACACAAACGAACCCAAAATTCAAATATTCTGTCAATTGTTCCACAATGAAACAGCTTCTTCCAACTTATTTGTGGTTGTAGTGATCAAAATCACTCTTCATGTCTGGCACCATCATAACCTGTGGGTTTTTACCTGCTGAAATTCTGAGCCTGCAAACCGGCAAAGGGAAAGCCAAGCAGCCTCCGGTCTACCTGTGCTGCTTCCCATTTCTCAGGAGACCCAGGGCTTCTTGCTCTTTTGACCTTCAGGATTTGCTGAAAGTTATAAAATTGTCCCAAAAGAATTGGAAAATTAATTGGGGCAATTTAAACCATGTATTTTATCAATTACTAGTAACTTCTACTGTTCTGATGAATGTATTCGAACTGAATGTTTCATCTCATGTTTGAGTTCAGTGAGGATTTATTTTCACGCAATATCTTCTCAATTTAAATAATAGCTATTTATTATAAAACTTATAATACCCTTAGAAAAGCAGATTTGGAGCAGTTGGTGCAATGTAAAATTTAAGAACAATAATAGATCACTTTGAGTAGATGTTCCATTCTGTAGGCACTATACTGACCTTTTAATATTTCTGCAATTCTTAAAATATTCTGAAAGCCAGACATTACTACAAATATAAAATCTGACCCAGGCATGCTGTAATCCCAGCCCTCAGAAGGCTAAGGTAGGAGGATCACTGTGAGCTCCAGGCCAGCTTCAGCTACATATTGAGTTCAAGTCAGCCTGAACTATATAGTGAGGCCCTGTCTCCAAGACCAATGAACAAACATAAGTAAATAAATAAAACACAATTCTAAAAAACAAATATGGAAACAGCCCCAGCAAAGTCAAGTAACTTCTCCATACAATTAATTAATCTGGAAGCTAGAATTTAAATCCAAATATTTCTAACTTCAAAATCCATACTCTCCTACCATTTCATTTATTTCTAGAATAGTTATTGAAAGTAACTATTTCCCCATAAGAGTACATGTACTTAAGGCAACTAAGTGACCAGCTTTGAATGACATAGCTAACTGAGTAAACAAAAGGCATTTTCTTGGAAGAAGTAAATTATTTAGCAAACAGGTGATTGGGAAAGCCAAGCAGATGCACATATGAGACAGTAATTCAAGTTTTAAAAGATCACAAGGTTTCACACTAATGAATGGCACCTGTTTCACATTTATACATTAGAGATCTACGTGCCAGATACTAAAGGATCTGAGAGAAAATTAGTAAATAAATAAACCTAGTGAAACAGGTTTTGATGAAGTAGAGCTTCAAGATGAATGAGAAACCATGATTCTGTAAACTCATGCAAACCAACCTTACAGTAGCCTTGCTCACAGTAAGCATGAACATGTGGGTCTTAGTACTTTATATCAACAAGAATGGAAAATAACTAAACCTAGTGAAATGAAAGCTTGAACAATGAGACTAGAATAAAATAATGCCACCAGAGGAAAAAATTAATCAAAGTGAACGAGATAGGCTATATTATTTTGACTCCAACTCCCACAGCGTGTATCCAAGCAGCCTGAATGCTTTCCCCTCCTAGATTCTCTGCTCCACTCATCTTTTATCAGCTTCATCAGTCAGGAAAGTAAGTGGTTGCTGTATCAATATATTTCTTATATTAAGACCATCTGCCAGCTCAATTACACCACTACATTCTCACAGTATGAGATTTCTCAGAGGAGTAATTCCATTGTAACAGTACAGAAATTATATAAATGTCCTATGAGACAGAGGAAAGAAATATTCAGAATGACAGTCATTTATATTGTAAAGAGGTCTGAAATGTATTGTATTGCAGTTGTTGTTTTTCTCCTAATCTTTAGAACCTTAGTTTGATTTTGACATCTTAAAATTACATATCGTGCTTTTTGTTCATTTAATTTAAATGAGATAATAAAATTGCATTGTTAAAATTAAAAAGGCACAACAATGTATGCAACATTTAAAGGTTGTACTGTTTAATGAGATAAATAGTAGAAAGCGGGACTAGAGCTTCTGTCTTCTCTATCTTTGCAGGCTTTACTTCTGTAAACCTGTGTTTCCTGTTTTCAGCATGACAGAACTTATCAGTGGAATTATGCCTGGGATACCAACACCGAGGGAAACTTTATTCTAAATTATAGATCTACCTGGCACTCACTCCTACTATACCAAAAAAAAAATTAAATTAAGATTTACAGGGGGCCGGGGATTTAGCTCAGTGGTTCTTCCACCTGCCTCACAAGTGCCAGGTCCCGAGTTCGATCCCTGGTACCAAAAAAAAACCCCCAAAAAACATTTATAATAAAAGTAGATTGTTAAAAATATTTTTAAAAGACATTTGGCATTAACTTTATGACTAGGCACCAAAAAAAAATAAACTTTAAGAAAATATAATTTTACTACAGAAAATGAGATACTTGTTAGAAATTCTCATGTAAAAGGACGAATAATGAAAATGATCATTCCTTGTAAAAGAAAATGTGTTCAAAATACTGCACAGGATATTTAATTTAAAAACAGAATTGCTTTATATAAGTAAATGTTAAAGTTAGAGGCTATGAAATTCTTTTCTTTCCAAGTCTTGGTAATTTTGCCTGAAACATAAATACTGGATCAACTCAGGTTTGTTTTCTCAGAAGGCAAATTCCCATTTGCTCTTTTTCAAGAAAATAAAATCTTCATATTTATATGTAGCAAAAAGTGGTTTTCTTTCTTTTTGTTTTGTTTCCAATTTTAGAAAAAACAAACAAAACACTGAGTTCAATGAGAATCTGAGTTCAGCAGTCCTATAATGCTTACTTCAGATTTTGGCTTAGAATTCAGTGTATGAAGAGTTTTTAAAATTGGGTTTTGGTGCAGTCCTGTGGGGAGCAAAGATATAAAGCAAGTGACCTTTGATTCTCTCTCATGGCTCAGTCTGTTAGTTTACACTCATTAAGCTGAAGATGTGTTCAAAGTGCTCCACCTGATTATTCCTCTTCTCTCTTGGGACATTTTTCTCCCTGGGCAGAGGTGAAAAATATTCCATCCAAGTCGAGATTCTATTATTTTCCTCCTGAACATATCCCCTGCAGTTTACATGAGGCAGCAAAGAACATCTTGCACAAAATCCATTGAGCAAACTCTTTATTCCATGGACAAGAAAGTTACTGGGGAGAGAGGTCACATTTCTGCTCTTTCCTTTTTATTTTTTCATTAAAGAGACCAAAGTGAATTTATTTAGTTAATATTTATTTTGTTAGACTCAACTGTGACTGTAAAGGTTGTTGGGGTCACATTGCTCTGCCCTAGGCAAAGGTCCACAAGTTGTTGGTATAATCAGAGTCTATAGTCGGGGCAAAGAGCATGTTC
Source organism: Heterocephalus glaber (assembly GCF_053883595.1). Lineage (NCBI taxonomy): Eukaryota > Metazoa > Chordata > Mammalia > Rodentia > Bathyergidae > Heterocephalus > Heterocephalus glaber. The sequence goes on from NW_028258327.1 coordinate 28,078,798, forward strand.
TTCAGAGCCCCAAGAGCAACCTAAGTGCTAACCTTTGCTGTAACAGCAGGTCTCCATTTTATTAGAGAAGATGGTACATTACCAATTTTCTGAGTGATTTCCAGACAAGAGCTTTGGAAGTATGTAAAAAAGCAAATGCACATGAAGTATTTTATAAACAGTGATAAAATATAAAAGTTAAGGGATTGTTTTACTTCATTAGTAGGTAAGATTATAACAATGGTGAAGTCTGCCAGGAGTGAATGTAGTTTTGAGTACAGAATATTCATCTATTTCTTAAGTTTTCTGAAGTGGGAAGAATATCTCACAGACATCCAGAGCAGATTGTATTGCATAGTGGCAGATCTGAATGAATTTAGGATCCAGTAGCCCCATACTTCCTAACTAAAGGCTTGAAATCATTATTACTAAGTTTTCTAATAGAATAAGCCAATCAAGCTTACTGTTTTCTTAAATGGAAGCACATGAAGAAAATATATGTTTTGTGAAGGACCCTGGGCTTAATAAACACAGTGGCTGAAGAGGAGGGTAATTCATCCAAGAGCTCAACTCACTTCTGGCCTCTCCAAGTATGCCAAAGAACTAGATGGACAGTTGTCTAAGCTGTAGCCCACTAGGAGAACACAACTATTGGCCAACAACGAAAATAGTTGGTAAATATAGAAAACTGATTTTTCTTCCTTTCTATCACATAGGATTTCTTGCTACCTTAGGCCCTGAAATTAAAGAGCAATGAAGAAGAAAAGTGAAGCTTTGGTGATGAATAAAACCATATCTGATGACACTGGTACAAACAACCCTCATAAACATGATGGGTACCCTGAAATATGAGTATTTTTTTTTTGGTACTGGGGATCAAACTTGGGTCCTTGTGCTTGCAAGGCAGGCAGCAGAACCAGCAAACTAAATCCCTGGCCTTAACATGAGTATTTTTTTGTGCAGATGGGTATTTTCATCTTCATAGATTTAAGGCCTATGTGTACATGTTTATGCAAACATTGCCCTGGACTAGTAGCAAATTCAGGCATTGGGACTGATCTGGAACCTTGATAAAGAGGAAGGAAAGGAGGGAGGGAGGGAATGAGGGAGTGAGGGGGAGCAGGAGGAAAAGGAGAGGAGGAAAGGGAAATGGAAGGAGAAGAAGGGAAGGGAGGGAAAGAAGAAGGGAAGGAAGCAATGAAGAAAGGAAGGGAGGGAGGGAGAAGGGGATGGGAAGAGAGAAGGAAAGGAATGAGGGAAATTAAGATACAGTATGGCTGGGCGTGGTGGTGCATGCCTATATTTTCAGCACTCAGGAGGCTGAGGCAGGAGGATTGCCAATAGTTCAAGGCCAGCCTGAATTAGAGTGAGACCCTGTCTCAAAAGGCCAAAAAAAAAAAAAAAAAAGACACCTTATGAACCTGGACAACTCTGAGGGAACTTCCACAGAATTAAATACTTGAAAATACTAAAGAAACAATAAATAAATGCAGAATTCTAAAGAAAATATGAAGCATACTCACATTTCAAGAAGGCTTTTACAACAGAAGTTTTTAAGATCTTAGCACAAGACAGATTTTTTCCCTAGACCGGCTGTGCTGCAAATTTTCTCAGTCATTGGAATTTACTGCTCTTTTCACCCAAAATCACTGTAAATGTTGTGACATGTCTAAAATTGAGTCTGCCTCTCTCCTGTTTCATCTGGCCTCAAACTATTTTTCTTTGTAATTTGACCATGCACTTTCAAAGAGTGTTATTATATTCCTTGCTACGGCATGTTTGTTATTTATCATATGGGAAAGAGCTTTTAACTTGGTCTAAATAAAATGCCATAGATGGAGACTTGCTATCTTGTAAATCAAATTCTTTTGTACATGGGCTTAATATAGAAAAAGATAACTACAAAACTAAGCTTGCTCAAATCAAATAAACTTAGGTTTTAAAAGTATGAGCAAAGTGGGATTTTAATTAAAATTCTAATTGTAAAGTGATCATATAATATTCTTAAAACTTAATCAGTTTTGAGAATGGAAAGGAACAGTTATGAAGTATACAAGGAAAATAGCTATAACATGAGATTGTCCCAAATTATGTGACCTTACTGATGATTTATATCCTTTTCTGTACTTGGCTCTTTGACCCAGGTGAATTATTTAAACCTAATGGGAACTCACCAGTGACTAAGAATGTGATCTCGGGTGTGGGACTTAAACTCAGGCACACCATTTACTAGTTTGTGAGCAAAGCCCCTGGGAAGAAGTGGGCATGTCATTAGCTTATCAAAAAAGAACAAAGCATTTAGTACTAGTAAGGGAGACTAATCAGCCTAGGCCTCAACACCGTTCCACAGTGAAGAAAGAGGTATGGAAAATGTTGCTGGAGTCAAAGTCCGGGAGAGAATAGGTTGGTCCTTTTCTCTGATTTTTCTTTTCCTTTTCATTACTTTTTCTTTCGTATTTGGGGGATTTCTTCCTCAGTCTTCGATGTTACAGAAAGCTAAAGATGTTGATGGACCAGAAACTTTCATGCTGTCTCAACATCATTCCTCCCTCCCACTTACATAATCACTTGTCCTCCCTTCAGCTTGATTTCCTGGCAAAAACCAACTATGATGTGTGTAAGAAAATAAAAACAAATCTATATGATTCCACTTCATTATCATGATAATTAATATTCATAAATTTAAAAAATTTATCATGTTGAAATCTGGTCTTTAAATACTTTAGTCAGTAAGGCTTTAAAGAGCCAAAGTTTCCCCTATCATTCTATCCTAGAATCACTCTCATTTTTAGAAAGTGACTGACTTTAAATTTTTTTGGGGGGGGTACCAGGGATTGAACTCAGGACCTTGCACCTGCGAGGCAGGCGGTGGAATCACTGAGCTAAATCCCTGGACCATACTTTAAAATTTTTTATGAAGAAAATACCTCATTACTTTCAATTATGAGATGGGAGGGAAAAGTTTGAAAATTCATTCTTTAAAAAAAATAATAGACTTGTATGGGCCGGGGATTTAGCTCAGTGGTTTCTCCGCCTGCTGTGCAAGCACAAGGACCCCAGTTCGATCCACGGTACCAAAAAAAAAAAAAAAAAAAAAAATACTTGTACAACAAAGATATTAGAATAAAGAAGATATAAACCAGTTTTATTTTAGTTAAGTCCAAGTTTTCCAGTAAGGGTTACATTCCATTTTGTGAGTTTTCTCAACTTTCGTTAGTGTGCTTGGATCCATTAGCATTGTTTGAACATATTATAAAAAGAAATTCTGCTTAGATTATAGGAGGATGCAGTTTAGAACAGCCATCAATCAAAAGAGAATGGGACCGTAAGTTTTAGTGCTTTGTTATGTTCTGTAAAAAAACATAATCCACTTGAACATTTATGGAGATTTCATTTTCTTGAAGATGGACAGAAAGCAAATGGAGGCATTGTGCGTGACCATGGATATGTACATGTGTGTACATACATGCGTGTATTCCCTCTCCTAGATCATCAGCAGATGCCAAAGTGTTAATGCAAAAAAAACCCCATAAGCCTGCAAAAAGCAAAACTGTTGGCTTTAATGAGTCCAGTTCACAGTGGAAAAGGAAGGATGCAATTTTTCAAATATCCCATGTGAGAAAGTTGTTTACCAAAGTGAGCAAATAAAAATGCTAAAGGTGATTAGATTTTAAAAGGTTGACAAATACTTGTTTCCAAATATTTACCTAGATCTAGTTTAGAGCCTTACAGATTGCAAGTATTTAATGTACAGATTTCTGCCACAAAATTCAGTGGCAAATGTACCATATGTCAAATTTCGAAGAGAAAACATAAGGGCTTTGCAGGAAATTGAATAAATGATACATTCTTTAATATTAATGAACTGCTTTAATAAACTAAAGAATTTTTCAACCCATGCAAAGGTCAAAAGTAGGACTAGAAATGGAGAAATGAACAATTCAAATATTTATTTTAAGATACTGAAGGAATAATTTCTTGATTATACTTACTCATAAAGGGCAATACAATTATAAGCACCACTTTATGTTATAAAACTTTCCATTATTTTGAAATGATTATGTATATTTATGCAAATATTCAGAGTAATCAGATATTAAAATAGATAAATATCAAGTATAGAATTTCCTCAACACCTCACTGCAGGTCCTCAAAGTGGACTATAAGTGCTATAAGATTTTTGCACAGTCAGAATACTTTTATTCTGATATGAGAACAAAAGGACAATCTAAATTATAAATGAGTCAAATGGGCTGCTGATGGGGTCACACACTTAGTTCAAATTCCAGTTCTGCTTTTTGTCTAACTATATAACCTTGGGGAAGTTGTCTAACTTCTTAGAGCCTTAGCTTTTCTCCACATAAGTTGTCAGTTTCTGCCAGAGATTAAATGATAGTTATTAATAGACTTATTGGCCTAGAAAAGCATTTCAAGATCATTTAGTCCAACTCTTCCTTTTATAAATTCTAAGGCTCTGACTTGACTGACTTTCCCACGGTGAACATCCTATTTTCCACATCATCATACATTACACTTTCTACTCTAGGATTCTGGCTTCCGGTTCTTTAATAATTAGAGCTCTTGGTTACATTTTGGTGACATTTATGTTAAATCTTCCTAATACTTTATTCCTATATGCTTTCCATTAAACATATTCCACAATTTGACTCGATAGTCACTCTGAACTGAAGACTTCATGTACAAATAAAATAGTGGCTAAACTTAGTTGTACTCCTTAGTTATTACTGAGTGATGGCATCTTAGAGAAATAATGTCAGTGGTTCTGGTTTATCTGAATTATAAATAGTACTTCTCTGAACTGGGGCCTTACTAAGAATAATTACATCATATCTTCACATAAAGTGTAATGTAAATAAATTCAAACAAATTTTAAAATATTTTTAATGTAATATAATATTCCATGACTTATTTTCCTATATTTAAAAATATTGGGCTTAAAAATCAATGATTTAGTAGATTTTACTGAAATAAAAGGTGTGTGACTGGTATTATCTATTCTTCCAAATAAATTTTTCAAATATTTTCAAAGATGTAAGAAAAAAATAAACAATGTTTCACAAAAGTAAAAAATATTAGTACCTTAATTCCTTAACTTCTACTTGGAATACATAGGCAATAGAAAATAAAACACTTTTACCAGTACTGAGTTAAACATAAAAAACTGAGGAAATAGAAACACCAGTGGGACTTGGTGCTATGACCAGAACATTTCCAGGGATAATTGAACTTTACTAGGTAGAAACAAGACTTTAGCAAAGAAAGAGAACTGTTATGACTGAGGCTACAAAGGAAGGCAACCAAGGCCACAGACAGCCTCTAATTCATGCTGCCAATCTGTAGGCTCTAGGAGGAGTTCTCCAACCTTCTATGTGTCAGCCCCACCATCAGGGCTCTTTACAACACTGACTCCCACCCCAAATTTCTTCTGAGTCACAGATCTTAGGTGATGCTAAGACTGCTAGTAAATCAGTGGGCAGCAATTTGAGAATCACTGGACTGCACCAGCCACTGAATCAAATGATAACGTGAAGGTTTAGATGCTTTAGCATTCTTGGTGTAAAATGTAAATGTAAGTTTTGCATGATAATAGTAATATATTAGCATTGCTCATTTAGGCAATTGTGGATCATAGATACAATAAAAAGTTAAAATCAGGATATTTTAGGATCATATTTGTTATACTGTTATAGTAGGGAGCTGCCTGGTGGTCACAGTATCTATAAAACATCCCCAATTGAGTGAAATATAGCAGCAAAGCATCAGGTCATAGGGCAATAGCGGAAGAGAAGTGAACGTGTACATAAATAGTGGAAAATGTTGTACCAATATAGGGTAAAGCATACTGTGTAAATAGAATATCAAAAAGGACAGGCTGCTATGGCACAAGAGAGTAAACCATAGAATACCAGTAGGCAACATGCCCACGTGGTGGAAAGTTATAAACTCACAACAATTCAAACCACTTGCTATAGAGTTCCACATCTCTGGTGGCTATTGCCTTCCTTACTTCCTTGAGGAACAATGCCCCATCCTACCATCACTGAGCTCCAACTTTGTACGTCTCATATTAACTAACTTTATTCTATCCCTGCCCTAAAATCTTGATATTAACTTTTAAAAATCTCAGTACATTGAATTCTAAATTAGGCACCTAGATAATACAATTTTTTGTCATTATTATCTTCTTCTTGTTGCTGCTGATTGCTTTTTGGAGGTAGGGTCTTACTATATAACCCAGTCTAGCCTTGAACTCATAATCCTCCTGCCTTAGCTTCCCGAGTGCTGAGATTACAGGCACACACCACCATACACAGTGAGAGCACAGATTATCGACTAGGAGTTGTTCCCAACTCTCTGTTTGCAAAGAAAGGCAGACATTGATCCTTGTTAAGCAATTATTGTTAAGATCTTTAAGGTTCCAAGGAGTGAATAATATTGAATAATGAATGATCTGTAAGAACTGACCTCCGCCACACAAAGAACCATTATGAACTTTTGGGGGAAGCAAGTACAGAATACAGAATAAAGTGCTGGCAAAAGACTTAAAAGATTTGGAAAATGAGTTTAAGAAATTTTCCCCGAGAAATCCACAATTAGCGATGTGAAGCACTTACATGTTCAGAGTCTACTGGAATACTAGATGCTTTTTATACTTACTTTCACATATTAAAGTTAATTTATTGTATTATCATTTATAAATGAAGAAACTGAGAGGACTAACTCTAGGTCAGCAAGTAATGGCAAAGCTTGAACTAAACAATAATGATGCAGCTTCCTTAAAGACTTCTTATGAATATTTGAAAATGAAATCACTAGGTAATTTAAATTTATAGGTATTGTAATCATATTTTTATGAATGAAGAAGAATCAGAAAATCCCAGAAATTCTATTTTCTAATGCACCTCTCAACAGTAATAAACACTTCACAAATATTGCTTTACATAGATTAACATACCCTCACTAAAACCCTATGAAGATGTGGTTTCTTAATTTTTTCTTATTTTTTAAATTTTAAGATGGTAAAAAATAAGGCATCAATCGCTTAATGAAGGCAACAGTCTAAGGAGCAAATGAGATAGGCAAATCCACATCTATACAAATTCAAAGACCAAGATTTAATCCATCTCACTCTCGGACCGCTCATATAGGATTTTTTATTTATTGGCATCTCTAGAGTTCAGGATTCAGCACAAATAATGAACTCCAAGAGGATTGATTAATGAATGAATGACAGGACTTGCAGAGTAGTGAGGTTTCCTAAAGTATAATTATGATGCACTGACGTGCTATAGTCATGGTTCAGTGTCTTCTTTCTACTAAAGAATTTAAATGAACGTGTTCTGCATCTCCTATAAATCCCTTAATAATTTCCATTTGCCCATCTGAAGGAACTGGTTCACATATAAGCTTGGCCAACTGATTGGATTAAGGGCTGACAAAAGGTCTAACTATTCATGACCTTCACAGTGATCCCTGCTTCATATTCGACAAGTGAGCCAATCACATTTCTTTTTTCTTTAATTTGATTAGGGAAGATTCAAAATAATAATTGTCACAGTGACAATATATCTCACAGGCATGGTATGTGGTCAAAGTTAGGGCCCTAGAGACAAAAGAGGTTAAAATTTTCACCAGAAAATTATATGGTTGAATACTATTAGGAAATATGCATTCTTTATGTTCTCCACTGAATCTTTTAATGATATTCTTTCCATATTTATTTATAAAATGAGTTTTAAAGACTGCAACGAAGCACTTAAGTGTATCTGTACATATTTCATTAGCTAGGATATTTTAAGAATCTGTGTTAAATTTAAAAATAAGTTAATGGTAGCAAGTGCATAGAGTAATTAATAATATTTCCTTTTAAGTGATAAAAAATTTCCAAAAATAGAAAAGAGAAAGTTTTACATGTTTGCACTATCCTGTATTCATAAGAATAATTTTGAAGAACATGATAGATTCACATTGTATGTGTAAGTTCACTTGCTTTGCCAGTTTCTTTTTATATGGGCTCAAACCCAAAATTCCTTATGCTGACTTCTCATTGCCATACAGAGAAAACCCAAGGATTCTTGGGTTCTAAATTCACAATGATGAGACTTCTTTGGTAACTAACTACAGATGAGAGCTATATACTCTGGGCAATATATTACTCCTCTATAAAAGCTACACTGTACTGATGTATGCTTAACCTCTTTATCACTGTCTGGATGACAGAAGATAACAAACCAGAAAGCATTCTGCAGAGTGTCTGGAATGCCATAACACAGTTACCAGGATAACATCATTTCAACAGTCTCATGCTTTGTCATAGAAAATATTGCTTCCATATACATCACATAGGGTTTAAGCATTATCTTAATCATCTAAATGGAATGGACTTAACAATTAATAAAAAATCAAGTTTTACATATGTTTAGGATATCAGTTGTCATTTACCTCCTTTCCATATCTAATAATTTCAAAATACAATGTATATGCAAACATTATGTGATCAACTCAGTTTTTTCCTAGAGTGATGTATAAGTACTTTAAGAAATCAGTTTTAGAAACTCAGCATATATCCAGAAATCTGGTAGAGAACTAACAAATTCAATTTGTGTAATATCAATAATTGTTTAGGTATCTTTAAATATGTCATGTTTTCATCTTCCCTAGAAGACCTGATCTGAATTCCTGAGCAACACACGTTCAGTCTCCTCATGAGTGCATTATTCTTCTAAAAGAGTGAGAGGGAAGTATTTTGTACACTCCACTTGACAACTTCAAGCAGGAGCGTCCAGTCTCATGCTCTAGGAGAAGCTGCTTTCACAACATTGTTAATGCTTCATTACCAAGCCAGATGTGGATGACAACTGCATTCGTCTTGACAATTCAAAAGGCATAATTTTAAGATGGTGTTTAACTTGGAACTACAAGTGGACAGAGCTTTCCAGACCTCCTCAGAACTATTATGGGTTTCATTTTTATTTTTTTTTTTGCTGGTATTTTCCCCCATTTTAATAGGTGAGGCAGCTGACAATTGAATTAGTACACTCTCCTTAGTATGCCAGTGGCTCTTGACAATAGCCTGAGGGGAAAGATATAGATAACTGAGAAGTTTTCTCACTGTTGTGATATATTTTTTCATATGGTTAATAAAGCAATTGAAATGACATTCTGTCACAGTGGTGTAATACAGTGAGTTTATGATTTCCCTTGTGCTACCACTAGGAGGAGATGCATTTTGTTTAATACCAAAAAAAAAAAAGAAGAAGAAAATGAAGAAAAAGAATATGGTTAAAGATGTGACAGTAAGAAAACTTGAATGTTTCTTAGTGCAATTCGACATCTACATTTAATGGTAATGAAAGGGCCAGCCTGGGATTGACCCTCCATAAACAATGTTAAACACTAACTATCCATCTACAGTTTATTCACTTTACATTTTAAAATTGTTATTGGGTTGTCTCACAGATTTAAGAGCATATAATTTCCTTGCTCATTAAAATAAGCAAGTTATATAGTCTCACTGAATTCTTTAAGTGGTATACCAATGTCATCTAGAGAAATCTGAGCCTGGGTTAGATGGGTTCAGCCTGCATTGGTCTGGTTTATACTGTGGCACAGAAAAGGCAAAATTCACCCAAATTTAGACTTTTGGAACTTTTGAGGACCATTTAAATTGTTCTTTATGTATGTCAGCATTACTTCATATACGACCATTACTTTAGTAAATGTGCAAAAATGATGAAATTTTAATGTAGTAAGTAGTTTGCTGACTCTATGAAGTCAAATATATAATATTATTGAATAGAAAAAATTAGCATGTGTCCTACTCCCTTGGAATTTCTCCTGAGTAATATATAGACATATCAGAATGAGAGAATTAGAACTCTTACCTTGGCTGAAACCTAGGAAAAAGTGTATAGGCAAGGCAGCACACTTTGGAAATGTCCTAAATATCAAATTGAAGGAGCAGAACAAGAGAAGATGCCAAAGAAGGGTTATTAATTCTACCCTAATTATCAAGTTGAGAGAAAAAACTTGGCTTGATGTTGCAAGACAGCAGATTTGACAGTGAAATATTTGTTTCGTTTGTTTTTCTTTTGATGGTCTACTAAACAGAGAAATAGGTCTTTAGGAGACCTTTTAGCTGACAATGATTTAAGTCACATGTTTCCTTAACAACATGGCACCAGCAAGAGAGGGGAAGCTGTGAGGCCCAAGAATGTCATGAAGAGTTTTCCTCATGACTCTCAAGTGGCTTCCACTCTTCCTGCTCTTAGACCTTTTGCAAGAGGAGATTTTATGGTCAAGAAACATGCCACTAACTTACTTCTATTAGAATGTAGATTAAGGAAATAGAATCTAAATAAGCCTGGAACCACTTCATTCATGTGGTATAGGCAGGGATAGTCCCTGGTGATATAATACCTATCATCCAAGAAGGCATGGAGAAATAATGCCAGCACTAGTAATTTACAAAATAAGAAAAATCTTGTTCTTCAAATGACATGGAATTATGGGGTTCAAGCAGAAAATAATGTTTGCCCTGTTGAATTGAACTCACTTGTGGGTAATTTAGAAGAAAAGTGGCCACAATTTTAACATTTGATAAAGTGAGCTAGAATGAAGGTATCTACATTTTGCTTCCTCTGTTAGGAATAGAACCCCCAGCCATATTTCAGGACCAGTGAAATGTGAATAAAAGGAGCTATTGTTAGCTTTATAAGGCACATAGTTCTATAGCTCTGGAGGAGGTCAAACCACAGGCCAGGTCAACTGTCACATGTTTGAGTGTCTGGAGTTCCATGATAAAGAGGATTGGAGGCACCAGATTTTACAAATAAAATAAGCTAAAGGAAGTAGAATATGGTATCTGAATTTAAAAAGAAAAAAGTGGGAGACAAGTCCCACCACTGTAAGAGAAAGATTACAAACTTCCATCAATGTATTTTTTGAGAGATTGGAAAATAATCTGAGAGTTGTCACTTCCTGATGACCAGGCTGAGGAGGTACTCCCAATACCATTGTGCATCACTTAGTTAAATGAAACACAAATAGGCAGACAATTCCCCTTACACAAGATTTTCTTTAATCACATTACAAAGAACCAGGAGTGCATAACCACTGAGATACATACCCAACCCTTTTAAATTTTTTAAATTTTAAAACAGGAACTCACTAAGTCTCCTAGAAGGGACTCAAACTTGTAATCCTCTTGTCTCTATCTCCCAGGTTACTGGGATTACAGCCGTGCACTATAACACCTGGCCAAGATTCTTAAACATTTTTTTTTTTTACCTTTTCTATCTCTCTCAGGACAGCAATAAACATTAGTTCAAGAACAACATGCAATACCCTGTCTATAGTCAAATATATTTATTGTTAGATTCTTCTGCCTGAGAAATGCAGAAATGGGAAAAGATTTTGATGTCTATTTCTCTTGAGTAACTTAGCTTTTATGATGGTTGTATGGTCCTTGCACACATTTAGCAACTTGGTATATGTCTGGATTGCATGTATGTGAAGCTTGAGAAAGATAAGGCAGATCTCAGTTTCCTAACATGTTACTCATATGTGACCGAGACAGTCAAGGACCACTGCAGGAGGATAGGACAAACACACTTCTGGATCCTTAACTTGTTATGCATTTAAAGCATGATTTGTGTTTTCAAGATCTTCAGAAGCATCCAGGGACTTAAAAGTTGCATTTGCAAAAACAAAAACAAAAACAAAACAAAAATAGTGACTCTTCACTTGGGCTTCTGGATATCCAGTTGATAACTAAAGTAGAACAAAGTTTAATCTTCATTTTGTATCTATCTTCTGTATTGCCTTCAAATTTGGGTCCAATCCATCCTCAGCTCTGCAGACAGGCATTTTCATCAGTTAGGGATGTCTGTCTAAAACTTGTAATACAAAGTTGATTATCCCTACATTTACATAATATATCGCATACCCCTTCAAGACTGAGGACATCAAATGAAAGACCTACAGGGATTTCAACTACCAATGAATACTCAGAAGTCTCTACTCATTGCCTTAAATTAATTATCATCTTGGAATCCAAGACAGGCTCCATAAAAGTAAGATTGCCCCAGAAGAACCACTCACCTCATGAAGACTGGATTAAGTGAAAAAGACTTTGCTGGAGCCACCTTGCAAATCCAGAAGCAAGATAATGATCCAAGAAAACCTACCTCATTCCAGAAAATCCAACAAAACTGGTCCTATTCCTTGGGTAACAGCCAGCCAATCCTTCCCATACTTTGAGAGTTGTGTCTCCATCAGCTCCTAAAGCTGAAATCTCTTCCCATTTTCTCCTACTAATCTGCCTATTCCTATGCCTCTCACTGATGCATCATGAAATGCTTTTGTGCAATGATGTCAAGAATCTGTGTGGGCCAAGCTGAGGACCCCTTTCTCTTCAGAAAGACTTCCTAGAATTCCACTGGGTGACTTAACAATCCCTTCAAGAGTGAGAAGACTAGATTACAAGTATGGCCCAAACATTTTCTGTCACTGCTACATAGCTTCCATTCCTTGCTGGGGCACAGTCACATTCAGGAGGAGTAGCCATTCTAAGTAGCTAATGCAGTGGCCTCCATTTTATGTGAAATGATTTAATAACCACAGAAACTTTGCATCATTACACATAAAATCAATGATGAAATAATTAGCCCCTGGAAACTGTTCAAAATCCAATATTGTTTTCTGTCAGTATACAAATACCATTTTGGTTAAAGTAGATATACACATATATGTAAAATATACATATGTATTTTACAAAATGTTTAATCATATTACTAAATACCCATACATTTGTTTAATTTAATAATAAACTCTGAGCAGCAGAATACCTAGGGAAGTTAGGGAAAGATATAAAAATATTAATTAAATTTGAATGTATGTTCTATTTTTGATAAGTATTTTTAAATTGATTTTAGTTTCTTAGTGTTAATGAATCAGAATATCTCTAGTAGTGTTTCTTTTCATCCCTGTGTACACTGAATGGACATAAAGTAAACATTAGTGACTGCTTTTTAGCACACTGACAATGCTAACCTGTTCTTTTCATTTTCTTTTCCTAACCTTCATCCACTCACACTACCCTCCCCCTTCCCTGTACTACGCCAATAACTAGTACATTAACAGAATATCTATTATGAGCAGACATTTGATTATAATTGCCATCACCTATTTCAAGCACTCTATTGTCATTAGTTTCACAATATTGAGGGATCTAGATCAGTGTCACACTTTAAACATGTAACAAACCCTATGCTAAGGTTGTAGATCTAAATCTAAAGGAACAAGTGATATAAGGGTTATGGATTAGATCTGAAATGTCCTTGAAAAGTCTCATGTGTTTGGAGGTGGAGCCTCATTGAAGGAGTAGCTCACTGAGGACAAGACTAGGAAGAGTATGTCTCCCTCCCCCATTCCTGCCTTCCCTCTCTACTTTTTGGATGGCATGATGTGAGTAGTTATTCTTCACTAAGCTTTTACACCATGCTGTTTCTACCTTGGAGCCAGACAACCATAGACTGAACCCACTGAAAATATGAGCGAAAACAAACCTGTTCTCCTTTAACTTGTGGGTGTCAGGTATTGTTCCTCAGTGACAGAAACTGACTAATACAGGACACAAATACTTAGGAGCTTTCCCATTTTTCTTTCCAGAGCACATGGGGAAAGGAGCATTCTCTAGGATTTGTCAATTTTCTGTCTTTTTGAGAAACTCTGCACTGAAAGTCACAGGAGTTTGTAATTGTTTTAAAATCCTGCAGACCTGATTACGGGAAATGGCCAATGTATTTTCTCTGTCTGAGAAAGATGCCTCAGGAAGTTATTTCCACTCTTTAATTTTTCTTGAAACAAAGAGAATTAGCTTACTGCTGGAATCAAAATCATTTAGTGTTCAACATTCCTCTGTGCAATATATAACCTAAGGAGAGAACCAATTCTTGCCCTCAAGGATCTTACAATCTCTCTCAAAATACTGGCTACGCATTGACATTTTAATAGTGCAATAATTCTGTGATGCTGTTAGAAATGGTTTATTTAATTGGGCACAGCAGCCACATTTTATTCTAATGAAGACTTGTTGGCAGTATCGATTAGCATTTGCCAGTAGGGAGTGACTATTAACCTTGATATATGCAAATACACCCACATAAAGTGGCTCTAACTACACAGAGTACAGTTTTAAGGTATCACACAGGGGACCAGGGTAGTGAGTGACCAGGGACCAGAATCCATGCTCTATTTACTGTAGTATATTTGAAAATACAAGAGAGTGGAAAAGTAGTTACAGACCCCAGGACAAGGTGGAAATTTGTGCGAACAGTAACAACTCAGAAAAAAAAAATCAATCTTGTTCTTTAAATTTCAACTTGCCATCATTAAATACTAACTGCTCAATACCTGTACATTTTTCTTTGAAACATCCATATGTATGGCATAAAGTCAATAACCTCATTTATTGTTTTCACAGTGCTACTACTATTACAAGGTAAGAGTTGCAGAATTGTTTTATGGGAAATTTCATTTAATTTTTACAATTCCAAACTATTAATAATGCCCAAGATTTCACAACTCATGCTACTGGTCCAAAACTCCTTCTTAGCTCTGTCAGAACTCAAGATTTCTGCTATTGTTACTTTATTATAAGGTTAATCTCAGTAATAAGATCACTAGAATAGACAAGCTCTCAGCTACACAAACAGAGCCACACATGTATGCATACATATGAGAACATCACAAATACAATTGGTGATAAATCATATAACGCTTTCACTGCTACAACCTGCAAAAATTTTTTTATTATACACAAACATTTGAAAATCAAAATTATCAACATTGTACAGAGATATAAAACCGGAAAGTTGTAGCATATTCCCTTTTTAGAGATGGTGAGTCTGAGGATTCGTACCTTTATGGTTTGTCCCAGATTTAGGAAAAATGATAGTGCGAGAACAAAGCTCATCTATTCTGGAATACTATATCTCTAGCTGAGCCTTCCAATCCCCTTGACGTTATCTTCCATTTCAGTGAAGCAGCTCTTTTTTGTTTGTTGTTTCTCTGCTTGTCTTTCTTATTTTTACCAGCTTTGATGTCTCTAATCCTACTGATCCACGCAGGTGACCAAACTTTCATCCATAATCTGTAGCATTCAAATTAAAGGAAAGTTTTATAGATTCTTGGATTTTCTGGGCACCTCAAATAAATCCTTCCTAGTCCCCTTATGAATGGATAAAATCATGAGCAAAGGGTGAAGTTAAATTGATTCCAATCAATGTACCACAGGGCACCAAACGGCATTCACTGTCAGTCAACAAACAAACAAAGACCTGTTTTCCTCATTTTTGAATTGAATCTTTTTATTAGTTTTACTTTTTATCCTAGCACTACAGGATCTCAAGTAGTTGGTTTTTCCTAGCACATATAAGATGCATGGGAGTAATGTGTCCTTCAGTAGGTGACAAACAGCTTTTAGATTTCAACAGTATTCAGCTTCTTGTTGCTTCCTTCAACTACACACTTTTGAAATGTTACACTCTGGTCTTTGTTACATTAAGAACAAATATCTCTTTTTCATAGAAAAATTTTATACCTCTTTAAAGAAAACAGATAAGATGGAAATAACTGCATTTTCCTCCAGTCACATTAAACAGAAAGGTTAAGCCCGTACTGACAGGAAAGATGTATTTGCAAGTGATTAGTTATATTTCTAACACAGTGCTTGTCTGCGTTCTTCCTTTGATGTTTAAACAAAGCTCTTGAACACACTGGGTTGTAGGCTCTGATGTTGATTTATAGGTAGAACTGAATTCCAAACACTAAGCCAGGAGGTAGGCTTTCATAAAAGGCGCAGACTTTCCCCCTGCTGGTTAGTGTGTGACTAAGCGATATTGTTCTAGGGCCTCAATCTGTCAGGACAGGTGTACAGTGGGGGTGTTCTTCAGGCACAAAGACCTGAGCTATCCACAGAGGGCCATTTTCTGCCATATAGAATTGCTGGGTTTTAAACCCTTAGTAGAAAAATTAAGCCAAAAACAAAAATGTTTTCTGTTGTCAACAATGATGTTGAAAACATTTACTTAGAGGGAAGGTGTAGGACTCAGGAGGGAGAAGTTAAAGATAATTGTGCAGTCAGATGGCAGATGAGATTCAGGCAAGGTAGTGCCAGTCCTAACACACGCACATCAGAAGGAATGATAGAGCATCTTCTGCAGTGTATCAGCGCCTTCCTGACTGGTGCTTCTCAGCTAGCTGGATGGTAGGGATCCAGGCAGGGATGTGGCACTCAATGAAGCTATCTGGTTGAGTGATGGAGAAAATAATACTCTAATAGAGATATGTGGTTAAATTAATAGAGGCATCCCCATCTGGCCAAGCTCAGGGAGGTGTGAATAACTATAGTCGTGAAATGTAGGCATGTGTAACACCTCAGTCTGGTGACTTCCTAAGACACATGAAATGCACAGAACTACACTATGAGAGAGAGAGAGAGAGAGAGAGAGAGAGAGAGAGAGAGAGAGAGAGATCCTAATTCATTACTGCCAGAAATGTTTAGATTTTTATGTATGTATTTTGTAGTACACTTTCCAAATAATAGGTTGAAATTTTTTCTTTACATCCAGTCTATCTGGGGACTCTGAAAACCCAGAAATATAATACAAATAAGTTTTGGGAATTCAAAGAATGGATCTTAAATGCAAATAAACAGTATAATAACATATATTGCTTTTTAAAAAAATTGTATGAAATATGTGAAAAATAGAAAATCTACAGCAATAACACTAGCCAAATTTAACCACTTTTATATTCCTTTCTAAATCTTTTTCTATCATTTACATAGCAATACATCAATATATATATACAAATGTGTACATGATGTATACATATATATGTATATACATATGAATAAATACATATTCATCAATATGAGAATGAATTTTATGTTTTATCTTTTATTGCAAGTAAAATTTATGAAAAAATGTATAACTCCATTTTAGTAGTGAAACATTCCCAGTGATGGAAAGTTTAGATTTTTCTTGAGTTATTATTGCAAAGACATGGCATCTTGAATATTGTAGATTTAAGTAAGTATTTGTTTTTCAGGAATAAGTAATTTCATTAAAATATGTAAAATTCTTATGACATATTCATTTTTCTCATTGCTCAATTTTCCCTTTACGTATAAACTAATCTATTTTTTCCTAGTCTTGTTCCAGTAATAATTAAAAATTATGAATCTGGACTTAAAATTCAAAAATATTTTGTTCCAAATATGTTTTAAAGGGTTTATACCAAGGTGCACACTAACTTCTACTTTTCTTACAGATGAAAGTGAAGAAAAAGGGGAATTTGCATACATCTTTTTCTTCACTCAAAGGGGTGGATAGATATTATAAGAACCTAAGGACCAGAGGACACCCTAATAAACCTTCCTGTAGTTGTCATTTGATATCTAGATAAATTTATTCAAAACATCATTTTAAAATTTGCAGTTCAGTGAATATCTAACTGTTCTCTGTGTCAGTATTTATGACTGTATGGCTTGTGTGTTTAGATTCCTTGTTACTTACTCTGTTTTTTGCTTTGACATTTTAAAAATATATATCCTCTAACACAGGAGTTAACAAACTTGCACACAGGTCAGATCTGACATGTAGCCTCCATTATGTATGGTCCTCAAACTAAAAGTGGATTCTACATTTCTCAAGTGTTATAAAAAGAAAGAAAGAAACAAAGTATGTGACCCAGATCGTATGTAGCTTACAGATCCTAAAATATTTATTTTCTGTCTCTTCACACACAAAAAAAGAGTACTGAACCCTGCTCTAATTCTACAAATAATCTAGGGTAACTGTAGAGTTTCTAAAGTAATTATTAGAAATCTCAGTTGGTAGTATCACTAATGCTGTTGGTGCTAGCACTAATAGTATTGAGGCAAAAGAGGGATGATTGCAGACTGCTTTAGTCAAGTTAGAAAAACCTGAGTTTAGTGAAGTTTTGTGTTGTTATTGTACTATAGTTTAGAATGCTAATATGCACTTAAAATCTCTAAAAATAAGAAAATACGGCAAAATGCTTTGTTTTTCAGTTTTACTGCTACAGAAGCTTTGTTTTCTAAGGCTGTTGTTGTATGAAAATTGGTTTGGATGCATCCCTTGAAAATAAGCAGATGTAATATCAAATGTAAAAGAGTAGTATGATGAATTGATTCTTAGCACAATGATGAAATCTTGTTCTATTCACCTTTTTCAGGGATTAATTAGGCCAACATATTTTCGTGGTACCAATTTTATATACACATGAAAAATGACTTTTTATACTTTACTTAGGTTTTTCAGGATCATCTTTTTCTTCTACTTCAACTTTCTGATAGCGATACTCAAAATTTGAGACTAAGGGTAGGATGAAAAAGCAAAAATATGTTGACAAATAAAAACAACTGCTTGGTTATAAATTAGCTTTTACAGAATGTTAGAGATAATAATTTAATCCATCTGTCCCATTCCTCATTATTAGCTTTATACAGGGAAGGAATATATTCAACCTCATTGAAAAATTTACTGCAGCCAGAGAATGTAGCTGTGGAAATATCATCTTTTCCAGTTTTCAGTTGTCTGCTCTGTAATTGTACTTTGAATGAATTTTTTTGTTCATCAGCTTAGTTTATAATTTTATTAACCTTCAAATTCTGCTGTCATGATTAAACTCCTTTAGGTAGGGAGACATTCTAATTATTTAATAGACCTAAATACTAATGTGTTCATATAGATACTTTGTTCCACTTTTAACATGACATCAAAATGTTTTAGGGAAACCATAAAACCTTGTAAATAGAGTGCATACAAAACCAATATGAAAAAAATATTTGAACAATTTTTCTTAGAGTCTTTGTGACTATAAACACCTAAACTGTTACTATTTACTATTCCTCTCATCAGGGGATTGGTGTAGAGGTATCTACAACTATCTTGGAACTAAAGTTATAGAATTCTCTTGGCCCCTGTTTTATTATAAGCAAATATTCTACATTTAACCTGATTTACCATATATTCTTCTGATCATAAGCTGAATCAGCTGCCAAATGATTATTTGAATTGATGAACTCTGATACCAGCTCATCAGCTACTTCATTATATGATGTTGTACCTTTCCACTGAACATTTTCACACACTTGTATTGAAAAATATCTCAAGCCCTTTCCATTTTTATCTCCTTTTTTGCTTCATTTACCGGTAACCCAGCTAGTTGCTTCTGCTATGTGTGTCTGAGTGACCATTGCTGGTGCAGGAGTGTATGGGCTCCCAATCAGAACACTTCCTGAACTGCTGAGTCTCTGTGGTGTGCTTATAATTGTTCTAGAGAGTAAGTCTGAGGCTAAACATAAGCAGATTCAGTTTGATGAGGGTTAGCTTTCTGCTTTCCAGATGATGCCTTCCTGCTGTGTCCTCCCAGGGCCGAAGCACCTCAAAATTATTTTGCAAAAAATACCAAAATAGTTTGAAGGGAAAAAATAAAAATGTGGAACATTAAATAATCAAAACTCTCATTGAGTACATATACCAATTTGACATTTACATCACTGAACAAAGAAATTAAATGTTTACCATCCTCTTAACACTGAACCCAATGCTACACAACTTGAATGAGTAGAGTCATTAAAAAGATTACATTAAAATTATATTAGGAAAGATTTGATATTTTACTTAAGTAATAAGAGCATTGTTTTGGGGGAGTTTCATCAAAAACCTAAATCAGTGAACTCTAGATCTACTTTCAGTTTTTAAAAGTATTCACTAATTAAAAAGCGATTTTTTTCCTTAATATTAATTTGGATTTGTAATCTGATCATATAGGATGGCTCCAAGTACAAGATATATATAATTACATCCCCACTGAAATAGTCTAGGTAGATATATCCTATATAGTCACCTAAAATTCAACATCCTAGTTCCATGCTTACTATCTAATTGATCTATATAAAGCTACTACTCTCTCAAAAGTCTGTTTCCATGTATATAAAGGTGTGGAAAACCATGTTACTTACCATGTCGATTATATAGAAGTAGTAAATATGTAAATCTATGTTTAGTATTTAAGAAATATATGTTTGACTTATGCTTACCTCTCAATAAATACACATTTTCCCCCTTTTATCCCTCTTTTTCACATCCCCTTAGAACCTGCGCTTTCTCTTGAGGCCCTTGTCTGGTAAATATCTATGCAATATACCCAGTAAGTGAAGCAGAAAATTGGGATTTGATTCTGTTACTCTCTCATCTTCTCAATGTCATCATCTTGTCAGTGAGCCTGGTCCATCCTACAACCTGTATGTACAACCTTCTTGGCTCTGTGTTTCTATTTCTGCATCAGACTTCCAGAATTTTGTGTGCATTTCATGAAAGTCCAGATATTAACCCAAAATTTTGTGAGTTCCCTCCAGGCCAACCTTTGCTCTGTTGTTCAATGTCAGGTCTAAAACACATAACTGACCATCAGCTCCAGCTCCCTGTTGACTACAAAATAAAACACAAACTCTAGCCCAAAAAACATGAATTTTCATGATTCAACTTTTGATCCAGGTCTTCTTTGTGATTATGTTCCAGCAATGCCAACTCCCTATTACCTACAACATACCATATTCATAATTAATTAAGCATTGTGATTATCTGTTCTTTTAAAAAAAATACCCTTTACTTCTTGATAGTTCGTGTCCCAGCTTAATTCTCCTTAATTCTCATTAACAGCAACCTTAATTTCATCTTCTTTCCTATAACCCAGAGAAAGTTAATTATTCTTCCCTTTGTGGAAATACTGAACTTCATAAATGCATTTGATATAATGGTTAGTACACCACTTTAAAATGATGTCTTCTTTTTCAATCCCTTGATAAAAAATAATGTATGTACATAGTCCAGCTCAGCACCTGACCCACAGAAACAAAGTACTGTATAGTACTCCTTGAAAGTTAGTGCATGATTCTCTCCATTTTCTGGACTGATGTGATAGCTAGCAAGCTACTCTCCCTATTATCATCATGAAGGTAATAATCATAGCAGGAAGCAGGAGGACAAACAACAAATTTGGTACTTCCTATTTAAAGTCACCATCTAGTCAATGGTGCTTGGTTGCTTGTATATTCTCAGCAAATGAGGTCAATGAAGACATGTAACAATAAAGAGACTTCATGACCAAAGTAGTAAAGTAGTTTGGAGGAAAAGAAAACAGCCACTTTCCCCTTTTTGATTTTCTAGACATTTATTCATACAAAATGATTTTTTTCTAATATTATTAACATGAATGTGACAAATACGTTTTTAGACAGAAAATGTTGCTTTCAGATTCTGTGATAATGTAATTCAAATTTCTGCTTTTTGTAAGCACAACCAAGAATATGGTTTCACACAAGGAATAGTATTACTCAAAAATGTTTAGCACATTAAAATGAGATTGAGTTTTAAATTTTTCTGAATTAATTATCTGGTTCTCAGAAACTTCACTTAAATTTCTAATAAAGTAATCCCATCAATTTATTATTATACCAATAGTTTACTATTTATTCCTAAATACCAAATCAATCTTACTTCAAAGTTAATTTCAAAATCCCAGATTCTGAGACAGTACTTTTCGCTTCACTCTGACTTTACTAGAGCAGTATTTCTTTCTGTCAGTTCTGAAGTATAAAATGCGAAATCCGCTTTTATTAATCTAGTTAGAGGAATGAACTTCAGACTTCTAAAATGCAGCAAAGAGATTGAATCAGGCAGGAAAAAAAAATAATGAGAAAGTTAGGATGCCTTAGTGAGCAGGCAGAGTCATTTTATGTAGAGGTTTCCCTCAAGCAACTAAATCGAGCCCAAACAAGCCTATATCTCTGAAACTTGCTTTACCCGCCATTCCGTCGCAAAATACATTGTAATAATATCATAAAACAGCTTGAGACGAAGAAGGATTCTGATTGACTGTTCAACATTCCAAAAGGGTAGATTAATATCTGTGAATCTCACAGCTGAAGCATTTTAATGCAAACTTGCAGTTTGTGGGAATTGAATCTGTCCGCCAAAATCACTTATTTATATATAGGAAATGGTGGG
Source organism: Heterocephalus glaber (assembly GCF_053883595.1). Taxonomy (NCBI): domain Eukaryota; kingdom Metazoa; phylum Chordata; class Mammalia; order Rodentia; family Bathyergidae; genus Heterocephalus; species Heterocephalus glaber. The sequence goes on from NW_028258327.1 coordinate 28,100,901, forward strand.
GAAATAGACATTTCATAATAGCAATGAGTCCAGGGGATGCTGTTATCATGAGCTAATCACATCCCATGGGCATGATAGCACTCAGCTGTGTCCCCTGTCTTGTATTGCTCCAGAGGAATGATTATCTCATGATAATAACCCTTATCGTGGCTTAGTGGGTAATAAAAAATATACTTTCTTCCCAACTTCTTGGGTATTTATTCATCACCTAACTTTTCCCACTTGAGTTCTGGTCATATGTTACTTCCTGCTTAGAAGACAAAAATAAATTCTGTGTTTTGATAACAATTTCAGTTAGCAAACTGGGAAAAAATACATATACAGTACATGACTGTATTGATCTTACTGAAAGAGAAGCATTGCAGACAAGCTCCAGTCTCCTGAGACCCATATATGGAAGATCCATACTTGCACTGACATTTGATAGGATGTCTAGACTTTGATAGGATGTCATCCACTTTGGAGAAAGAAATGTGTTTTGTAGCCCCCAAACAGTAAATGTAAATAGATGCTTGTACAACACTATACTTGTTTTTAATGCTATAATGCACAACAATCCAACATGTACATTTAATTGGAGCTTGCAGACTATGAAACCAAAGTGTGTTGTTCTGCTTAGATAAAGCATCCTACCAATGACCCTCACACTGCCAGGCTGCCAGGTACTTAGACAGAAATTCGAGATATTGTAAGTCACAGCAGCAGGGACTCCAGTGCTTTCTGTGTACATTGGTAGCTTAAGATACAAAGGCAAAGGGAATGGTAAGGCACAGTCAAGGGGAAACAAAATAAAAAAGGAATTGGAGCACAAGACAATTGGAAAGAAGTAAAGTGGAACACATTTGTGAATTACAAAAGTTTTACTTTTTGTTATTTACCTCATAACTTTAAAGTTTTCTAAGTGGCTTCTTTTGTTAATAAGGAATTATCTATGCATTTTAAATTAAAATATGTCCTTAGCATGATGCTTTCTAGACAAAACAAAATATTTATAAGATACATTTCTTTTATACCCTAAGATCAATATATAACAATATGCAACATTAAATACTTTAAAAATTAAGGCTAGATATAATGAAAACACAAGTTCTGTGTCAAACTCAGTATAACCAAACCAAATGAGTTAATTAAAAATTAATGTTAGTATATGTACTTAGTAATATGAAGTTAAATATGAGGTAACCATATTTGTTAGTCTTGATGTGTAGAAGCTTTAAATCTCCACAGGCCACATTATACACATTCTCCTAGGAAGACAGAACTATGGTTGTATATTGGTTCTGCCGCCTGCCCCGCAAGCACAAGGACCTGAGTTTGATCCCCAGTACCAAAAAAAAAAAAAAGAATTATGGTTATATTTTGGGGTAAAAGAAACAGCAAAAGACTCTCAGTAGGGCTGTCATTAGAGCAAGTGAACTTGGGCAAAACATTTTATTTTTCAATTCATCAGTTTAGAGCAGATGAATTCTTGCATTCTACCCAATTCTGACTTCCTAGCAATGTTGTGTAATTAGATGTGGATCTCGTTTCATTTCATCTCACAGTTCACTATAAATAAGAATGGAAACCAAAACCACAAAGTAAACAGAAAGGCAAGGGCAGAAGAAAGAAAAGAAATAGGCCTGGAGATGACTTTTGGCTGTAGTATGCTTCCAACTCCCAAGTTGGTCTGTTCCATTAGATAAGCAGTCCTTTAGGAAAAGATGAGGCATGCCATTTTAACATTGTTTGGTAAACTTAACAAAAAGATTTTAAATTGTTAGTTCAATAAAATATCAGTATGTTATTACTAATACTCTACATATATGTATGGAAAATTTTTAAATACAAAAACAAATTTGTTGATTTCAATTTAAGATGACGTGATAGTGAGTTGTATACTTTAAAAGTTTATTCTTTCTACCTCTTAAACTCCCCATTAAAATGATTAGAAGGAAGATAATACTAATTAAATGAAACCAAGAATTATATTTATTCTGAATTGTCTTAAGTCAGTGAATTCAAAAGGGATATCAAGTGAAATATATAAAATTGAGGCTGATGGATTACTGAATTTATATTGCAGTTAAAAGAAGGTGATCCAGGGTTAGGGTTGAAATTCTAGTAAATATACAGAAAATTTATCTTAGTCTCAAGCACAACAATAACTTCCTTATCATCCTCATTATCTACATGCTTGTAATGTTGCTGATTTTATAAAGTTACATGCAAACTCATTAAGAATAATTAAAGTTAAATATCCATAGGCTAATTATCTCTATTCTAAAATAGATAAGAAAGATAGTTTAGAAGAATCTGGAAGTAGATGGGAGATAAAACTAAAGGAAATAGAATTTGTTTAAACTAAAAAAAATAAGTAAGGAAATTCTAGAGAGATGATAATATAGCAGCAAAGTCTTTCAATCTCTTTAAATCCTCAAATAAAATTGACAAAAAGCATTATATAGAAATGGTTAAGTAATAGAACTATTTGAAACAGAATCAGGAGAATGAGAAAAGCAATCAAGGCCACAAGGCATGATACCTATGGAGAGAAGAAAGGAGTAATGAGGCCAGTGACTGATGGACTAGGTAACAGGAGAGCCACTTAAAGACCAACAAGTATTAAAAGAAAAGTATTCTGGCCATTTGGAGAGCAGAAAGTAGAATGAGATAAGGATTGACTCTCTCTACAAGAGGTGAGTACAAAGACTCCATCATAGGAAGGACAAAAGGGATTGGAGAAATCAGGCCCCTATGAACTCTCAAAACTCATTCCAGAACAGGTATCCACAACAAGGGAGACTTGGGAGTAGAGTCAAATTTATTCGATATAAAAAGAGGAAGTCAAGGTCAAAATGAAGGAGGGGAACAAAATCAGGAATTAAATGGCAGAAGTTAGAGTCCTTTAGAAAGAATCCTAAAGTCCTGTCTCTCTTTAAGAACTGACGAAAGGTCATGCCTTACAAAAATAAAAAGTAGAAATTGATGAAGGTCAAATGTTATGGAAATTTATTTTAAGAAACAAAGAATAAGATCAACATTCCAATGGACAATATGCCCCAGAGATTTATTTACAAAATAGAAGAATACTATTTCCAAAAAAAGCTAAAAGAGTTTAAGAAAATTATAACAAATATGAAAGAACAATAAAATCAGAATTAGGGAAATTAAAATACGTGAATATAGACTATGGTAAGAATAACTAAAGAAAATCTTTTCAGAAAGGGAGGTCAAACTATAAAGAACACCTGAGGTAATAAATACATCAGATAAAAATTTAAGGAAAATAGGAAAACAATGAAATTTAAAAACAAATTTAAAAGTAAATGAACTTTGACAATCAGTTACAATATTAAATATAGGTCAAGAAAACTAAAGCAAGAAGGGAAGTAAACAACAACAACAAACAAAAAATCCCTAAAAATTCTAATTTAAGTTTTCTGCCTTAAAAGTATGAAAGAATATGTTGAAAAACTACATTACATGCCAGATATTATTATTCTTGAACAAACAACACATGGAATACTGTATTCTCTCTAGCATGGTAATTGCTATTTAAGAAAGATTGTATATATTAGCAAGAATGTTAAGAAAAAGTAGTCCTTGAATGCTGCTGAAATTAGTAAGTATCTATGAAAAAACACTATTGAATTTCCTCAGAAAACTGCAAATGAACCTATTATTTGAGTCAACATCCCACTTCTGATATCAGGATCTTGTAGAAATACTTGAATTATTTTAATTTCACCATTGTTCAAGATCGCTAAGATATGGAAACAGCCTCTCTGTCCATAGACAGATGAATGGATAAAGAAAGTGAGTTAAATACAGTGAAATGGAATATTACTCAGACTTTAAAATGAAAATCCTACTATTTGTGACAACATTCATGGTCTTATGAAGAAATTACACTATGTGAAATAAGTCAGACACTGAAAGACAAACACTATATGGCTTCACTTATTTGTGGAACCTAAAATATTCAAATTTATAGGATTATAGTGTACTAATAAAGAGTTACCAGGGCAGGAAAGGAAGAGCAAATTTGGAAATGTTGGTTGAAGAATACAATTTTTTCAGTTATACAGGACTGATCAATTATTGCATGATGACAGTAGGTAAAAATACTCTACTGTACATTTGAAATTTGCAGACAAGGTGTATCCTAAGTATCCTCATCACACATATACCCACAAAAAATAATACATGAATAAATTAAAAAATACAGGACTATATTAATTGACTTATATGAAATGAAACCTTAAAAAATGCAACAAAATAAACACAGAAGGATATAATAGCACAAAAACAATAAAAGGAAATATTATATGGAACACATGCAATCATCATCAACTGTTGAAAACTTTCGGCACATTGATATGATCAAGGACTTCATTAATCTGTTAAACATACCTTACAAAAACCTACACCTTTGTGAAATAGTTAATATTCTACTCCCACCCCAACATCAACAACAAAAGTAAGGTTATACCTCTTTCCAGTATTTTCTACCAGAGCCTCAGTATAGTGTGATAAGGAACTTTAAAATAAGTAAGTGACAACATAAAATATCTTTATTTTTGCAGATAAAATATGTATAAAATTTTAAAGATCCTCCAAAAATGTATTTGATTTGATAAGTTAATTTAATAATGGGCACAGGAAAAAAGTTAATATATAAAAATCAATTTTATTTCACTTAGAAATACACAATTGTAATATAAAAATTACTTCCAGAAATACCAAAAAGCAAATTATATAAGATCTAGATATGTAGAAAAATGTGACATTTATTGATTAAAATCTTCAATATTCTTAAGGTAACAACTCTTCCAATTAATGTAGACTTTCATTGCAATCTAAAAGAATAACTCCTTAATTTTTTTTAAGAGTAGGAAAAATTTATTGGAGAAAACTTCTGTCTAAGAGAAACAGAAATGGGACCAGAAAATGGGTTTCCTGTTCACCCAACTTCTCAAAGGTGTTTTATGGGACAAAGCCATGAGGTGAGGCGGGTTCAAGGTGAGACAAAACTATAGTGAACTAGTAAGATTACAAGTACAGTTGCTTAGGTAATATTTGATCCAATGAGAAATCACAAGGTGGACAAAACTATGAGCAACCCATAAGATTATGACAAGTATAGTTGCTTAGATAATATTGATTAAATGGGGGAACAAGTCACATAGCAAGCATACAAAGAATGATCAAGGATTTTTGGTGGAAAGGGGCATGTTAGGGATCTTTCCTGGAAGATCTTTGTCCCCCACCCAGGTGATTGATACCTATTTAGAATATCAATCACTGCTCTCCATCCTTAGGGGAAGCACATGGGTGTGGTAGTTTCTCTTATTTTACAATGCTGCTTGCGGCTTTCAGTGAATGTGTCTTGATTGTCCTCCATGTTGGTTCAATTGTCCTCCACGTTGGCTACTTGTGCACTGGCCCTGTCTAACTGCCTACAAGATCTTTAATTAACTTACCTATCTATAATATTCCCCCTCTAAAGAAGTACCCCTAACTGCTGTGAGGCAGCACAGGGTGAAGACTGTTCTTGCAACTTTTGGCTGAAGAGGGTCTTAGTTGTGATCAGCAATCAGACTTAATCTGCAGAGGGTCTATCTAAAGGCTTTCAATAGGTGCCAGGCATTGTCATCTTGGGTAGGTGTATGGCTTTGAGTCTGGAGGAGACAAAGCCAAAGAAATAGTTAAGAATATATGGGCCAAATTATAAGGTCAGCAAGATTGTTATGAATATAAGCAACAAGTGTTTCCACCAGGAGTAACTAGTAATAACCTGTCACAAAGAGGATAAGGAGAAGGTCCAGAGGACTTCAGAATCCAACATAGAAGTTGCATTTCGTAGTTTAGCAGTTGAGCTGTTTACAAGATTGATCCTGGTAAAAGAAGTGCAGCACAGTTGTCATTGGTTCCATTTGTATGACTGCTTGGAGTTTGTCAGCCTCTAGGCAAAAATAAACAAAACTTTAAGAAATTAGAGCATTTATAATCTAAGCATGAGCACACTAGAATGGAAGGGCAGGTTGGGGAGAAAGTCACACTTAGAAATTGAAATAGTGATTATAACCTGCTGGCTTTTAGATTCTTTCATTGAAGTTTTTGTGAGAAAAATAAGGTTTTATTTAAAATGCTCTTTGTAAAAAACAAAATTAAGGGACAAAGGGTTTCATGTAACTGATACTCATTTTTGTTTCATTGCGTATACATTCATGTCTTCTGGGTATTCAGGTCTTCTAAGGTATTGTTTATGGTAATGATCTTTTTTGATTCAGGTATCTGCCTTTCTCTTGCACTCCAGCTACTTGTGATAAGAAGTACATGTCAAGCCAACATGAGATAACCAGTCAAATAATAATTTTTTCAAGAATTTACGTGATGTATATGTTATATGTGTCACCACCCTTAGAGATGTTCAGACACCAAACAGTCGAAACAATGTCACACACTAAAATTAGGGGCTACACATTACGAACTTCTAAGGCACATTTATAGGCCAATATGTATGTTCTCTTTAGATGGCATCCTACTAAAGGATAACAAATAAGGATTAAATAAGAATTTTCTTTATGTCATTTAATGTCTTGTGATTAGATGGAGGTGTTTGACTGAAAGACTATTCTATACTAAGACAGACATATAAATGTTATAACGATAATGTCATCATAATTGTCATGCTAAAATGTAGCTTATTAATTTTTAATGAAATAGCCAAGCTGATTCTAAAATTATATAGAAATTGCAAAGTACCTAGCATAACAAAAACCATTTCAAAAGGAAAAATAATAAAAAAACAGAATTCCCACCAATTGATCTCAATATTTACAGTCATCAAAGCAAAACAGAATCCGAATCATAGTAGATATACACACCAGTATAACAGAACATATCACAAATTGCAGAAATAAGACAACACATATAAGGTCAATTGATTTCAATCAATATGCTGATGAACTTAATGAAGAAAAAGTATTTTCTAATGAATGGAGCCAGAAAATCAGGACAAACATCTGGAGAGGAAAATTGAATCTTGACCTTCATTTTACATTATACATACAAATTAATTCAAAATCAATATTAGACCTGAAGTTCAGAGCTAAAAAATATGAATCTTCTGAAAGAAATGTAGAGAAATATCTCCACAAAATTTGTTAAGTGAAGATATGTTATATAGGATACAAAGTACACAAATCATGATGTAAAAATTAACATTATTCTTCATCAAAAATTTAACACTACTGCCTTTCAAACCTCAAAATCAAGAAAAAGTCAAACCACAGCCTAGGAGAAATATTAGTAATATGTATACCAACCAAAACACTGATAGACAGACTAAAGATCCCTGCAGTTCAACAATATGAAGATGGATAAACTTAATTTTTAAATTATCAGAAATTTGAGTATCTATTTTACAAAAGATGAAACAGAAATGTCTAATAAGCACATAAAATGATATTTAACTAGCAAACATAAGCCAATAAAACTATAGTAAGCTATCATTATATAACCTGAAAAATTACAAACAAACAGGTAGACAATATCAACTGTTTGAAGAATATGGAGCAACAGGAACTCATACAATTATATAATAGCAAAATCACTTTTGAAAACATTTTGAAAGTTTCTTATAATAGTTAATTTATACTTATCATACACTCCAACAACCCCACTCATAGATATTTACCCTGAAGACATAAAAGCATATCACAGCACAAATATTTGTACACAAATATTTACAACACCTTTTTTGAAAAATTTTAACCTGAAACTGTAAAAATACCAAATGTCCACCAACAAGTGAATGGATACATATATTTTGGTATTCTTTTTTTTTTTTTTTTTTTTTTTTTTTGGTACCAGGGATTGAACTCAGGTCCTTGTGCTTGCGAGGCAGGTGGTGGAACCACTGAGCTAAATCCCTGGCCCCTATTTTGGTGTTCTTGACAGCAGAGTATTGGTCAGCAATCATGTAATGAGTTACTGATACACAATTACTTGAATAAATCTCAAAAACTTGCAGAGGAAAAAGAGCAGACAGAAGAGAGGACATCCTGCATAACTCTACTGGCATCAAATTCCAGAACAAGAAAAACAAATCAATAGTGACAAGAAACAGATTCTTGGCTTTCTGGAGCCAGAGGCTGGGGCACTTATGGCAGAGTTAGGAAGAAACTTTTTACGGTGGTGGAGACACCCTAACCCTACTGATTTTAAAATCAATACAACATTGATTGTGGCCATAATTAAATAGCTGTGTACACTGGTCAAAACACGTCAAAGTATATATCTTAATTGGGGACATTTCATTTTATATAAATGTACCTGAATACATTTTAACTTTTAAAAATCAGGGAACCAATGAAGTTACAAGAAAATGGCAATTACTATCATGTGGGCAATGGATATATCCTTTGGTTCCACAGAAAGTTACAGTTTTCAGGGACAGCAGCTGCGATCAGCTTAAATATGTGAAGTGGCACTATAGTGTCTCATGTGTTATCTATAAATCCATTACTAGAGACTCCAAGATAGGGAAGTCAAACTTATTCCCGGAGTTGTTGTTGCAATCGTCTTGAGTTCTGATGTGTGGCAATCAGTTGCATTTATTTCTTGTTTCGATTCTCCTTGCTACTTTAAAAGAGTCCTTCCCACTTCAGTAAAGGTTCTGAACAGAAGAAAGTAAAAGTGAACAACTGACTAAATGACCAAGCATCATCCAACATTCAAGAAAACCTTGTCACTGTAGATAAAAACAACAAGAAAAAAAATAATTGAACAAAAATAACTGCAGTTGTAATTTTAAACCACATTCCCTTTATTAATGAGGCTTTCTTCCAGTGAAGATGTTTGGCTCCTTTGTCAAAGATAAGGTGGCTGGTATATTTGGAGTTGTTTTCTTTGACTTTAATCTGTTCCAGTGATCCTCAGGTCTGTTTTTTGTTTGTTTGTTTTCCCAAGTATGATGTTGTTTTTATCACAGTAGCTTTGTAGTATAATTTCAAGTCAAGGACTGTGATGCCCCCCTACCTTGCCTTTGTTGCCCAGGATTACATTTGCTACTCTAGGTCTCCTCTGGTTCCAAATGAATTTTAGGGTTGTTTTCTCTAATTCTGTGAGATAAGCTGTTGGAATTTTGATCAGGATTGCATTAAATCTGTATAAAAATTTTGGAAGTATAGCCATTTTCACTATATTGATTCCTCATACCTAAGAACAAGGGATGTCTTTCCAGTTTTTGATATCCTCTTTGTTTCCTTTTTTAGAGTACTATAGTTTTCAATGTAGAGGTCTTTTATTACCTTCATTAGGCTGATATCTAAGTATTTTTTTGATATTATTGCAAAAGGTGTTGTTTCCCTAATTTCTCTCTCAGTGAATTTGTTATTTGTGTACAGAAAGGCTATTGATTTTTGAGTGTTGACTTTGTATCCAGCTATACTGCTAAATTTGGTTATTAAGTCTAGAAGTCTTTTGGTGAAGTTTTTAGGATCTACATTATTTGGTCTGCAAATAATGATACCTTAAATTCTTCCTTTCCTGTCCTTATTCTGTTTATTTCTTTCTCTTGTCTAATTGCTGTGGCTAGTGTTTCCAGAACTATATTGAACAGAAGTGGTGACAGTGAACATCCTTGTCTTGTTCCTGATTTTGAGTAAAAGCTTTTGGTTTTTGTCAATTTACTATCATTTTAGCTGTCAGTTTGTCATAGGTGGCTTTTATCAGATTGAGATAAAGACCTTCTATTCCAATTTTTTGTATAGTTTTTGTCATGAATGGGTATTGGACTTTGTCAAATGCTTTTTCTGCATCTGTGGAGATTATTATATGGTTTTTGTCATTCCAACTACTGTCATAAAATATACCTGTTCTATTCTATTCTATTAATATATTCTATTAATAAATTATTTCTATTCTATTAATAAATTTAGAACAGTGTACTATATAAATACACAATCAGAATACAAGACAAACATGATGATTTTAGAAAAAAAAGGATGAGTTAAAATTCAAATTAAAGTTGGGAATATAGTTAATTAAATCTCCAAAATTTCATTCATTAAGTCTTTCATTTATTTATTCAGCATTTACTGAGCACCTATCTTTTTCTGGTATGGACTTGGCACTATAGATAACGTAGTGAAATACACAAATTAGTGCTGTCTACAAAACCTTATTATTCAGAGGCTAAATGGAAGCTAAGTTAAAAACAACTTAACATGCCAGGGGCAGAAAAGTGCTATGAAGGGAATTGAAGAAAAGGACAGAGAACAAGATGAAAAAGATCAAGAAAATTTTGGTGAACCAATATATAAAAAGAAAGCTGAATAAAGAAAATTAATGAGGTATGTCAAATCTAGAGTAAGCAATTTTAGAGCCACAGGCATAAGTTTGATATATTGCTAACCAACAAAAAGGTCAATGTGGTTAGAACAGAGCAAGCCAAAGAGAAAATTGTAGAAGGGAATGATGAAAAGAGAAGCTAGTGAAAGGTCTTTGCACATTGTTACTCCTGTCATGGATGATGCTGGTGCATTTGGGCCATGGAAGAGGCATGGGTGGTTTGTGTTTCAAATGTGCCTGAATAGGCTGAATTAACAGTAGATGAGCAAGAGCTGGAGTGCAAAGACAAATTCAGAGGTTTTTGCAGTGGTTTTGGTGACAATGGTGGTGACTAGGGCTACTGTGTTAGCAAGAAGGCTAAAGACATAGTGGGAAAACTGATGAAGACATTTCAAACATAGGCATGGCAAAAATAAAATGTGAGATCTGAGGAAGAGAGAAAGAAGGTAACCTTTATATTTGAGAATTATGCAATGAGTTAAAATTAATGTCGCTATTAATAATGGGTGAAAGGTAAGAGCAACTTTGATGACAGAACACATGAGCTTCCTTTTGAGCATATGAAGTAGAATGTAGATATTAGATAGTTACAGTCCCAAGAAACAAGTTTGTGCATAAGTGCAGAACCTAAACAAAATGCACAGAGAATAAATCCTATAAACTGCTTCCCCCCATTACTTCTTTTTTCTATCCCTCACATCTCTACATTTGAAATGTTTTTATCAGTTTTCCCACTATATCATTGACCCTCTTCCTAGCACAGTAGCCCTAATCACCATCATTGTCAACAAAATAAATGTCTCTTCTAGTAATATGTGAAAGATGAATCAACTTTACTGACAGAACACATGAGACTCATTGGGATATATAAAGTAGAAGGTAGCTACTACATAGTCACAGTGCCAAAAATTGGTAGGTATGTGCATAATTACAGAACCTAAACAAATACAGAGAGACAAAATGCATAGAGAATAAATCCTAGAAATGGAGTATTGAACCCTTAGAAGTTCCAGAAAGAAAATGAGCTAAATGAATGTGATAGTTATTAATGCTGATCAAGAGATGGTGCTTTCCATTCCAAGAACATGTTAAAACGTCACTTCCTGGTCTCCTTGAGTTGGGTGATGGATAATATCATTTTGAGCAAGTCTTTTATTAACATAGTGAAAGAAGTTACTGCCACACATGTAATTTCTGGTGAGGGCCATCAGGTGACTTCTTTTTATTTCCTAGGAATGTCAGTTGGCTAAGTTGATGACGTTCTTTTTCAGTCTCTCCTGAATGATGACCAATCTGTCTTCTCTGGAGATGAGAGAGAGAGGGAAGAAAGGTTGGGGAGAAAGTCTGGGCCCCTGTAGTCAGGACTGTGTAAGTGTTGGATAATACTATTATTGAACAAACAAGTAATCTCATATAAAATGTAACATCTACATGGAAGAAAAAGTTAAGCCTGAAGAAAAATAGGAGGAGTGAGCAAAGTGAAAAGTGATTAGAGTGAACTTTTATTTTTATGAAAACTTTTATTTTTATGAAAACAAGATAGCATGTTCTTGTTTGAAGGAAATAATTCTCTCCCATTCCAATTGACACTCCCATTCAAGAGGAGCTGTGAGCTCTCCTCTGGAACACTCTACTAACTTCTGCAAAGAGTGGCCATATGATTTCCAGAGGATAACGATGGAATCGCTTCTAACCACTGAGCTGTGTCCAATCTAGAGTAGGCATGTGATACAAGGCAAACCTTTAAGTTCTTGCCTGGCAATTTTCTTTGTGAAAAGCAGGAAATATTCCTTTTTTTCCTAGCAGTTAAAAAGAGGATAGTGTACAAACTTCATAATTTCAATGTAGTTAAGAGAATATTTTGGGTCTTTAAAAGGCACAACCATAATCATTCGATGTAACAGAGAAATTGGTAAAAGAGATAACACAATACTGGATGCTCAGGACATTACATCTCCTAATTCCACATAGTAATGTTCCAAAAACTGAGAAGCTCTGGCTGCTTTGAGCTAAACCTACTCTGGTCAGTTATTTTGTGAAGACTAGGGTCTGAGTCTTTCCTAAAGGCTATTATTCACAAGTTCAGAAAGTGTAGTTGCAAGTCCTTTTGGACATAAACCTTCTCAAACTCAAATATATAAATTCCCTGTGATTCCTAATGTCCTCCACCCTCCCTGAGGGATCCAGCTTAGCCAGTTTGCAGAGGTACTTGCAGTTTGAGGTATTAACGCTAGAGGTCTCTACCTACTCGTGAGCTTTTGTCCTTGCAAATGAGGCTTTACCTCTCACACCCTACCCTGCTGTGCTTGTGGTTACTCTAATCTGCTAGATCTATACCAAATGTTACTGATACTAAAGTTGGAAAATATCCAAGACATAGAATCCTAAAGCCTCAAATCCTTGATCTTTTCCCTAGAATCATGGCATCCTCCATGATAGATATGGAAAAAGGATACTTTGCAATAAGCACAGGCAAATAAAAACACCAGTAACTCTATTCATATTGTGCTTCCAAGGATGCTCATACACAGAACCAAAAGACTCAGTAGGCTATTTAGACCCAACAGAGACACAAAGACTCCTTCTTCCTGGAGATCACACTTGGAAGGTAAGAGCATGCTAATGACAACCTTTGCTCCTTTTGCCGTAAACTATGATGTTAATAACACCCCCCTGAGGTAGGTGGTGTGAATACACCACAGAGGTGTATCGTCTAGCTAGGGTTCACCCACATAACTGCATTATAAGTTTTACATTCTTATTTAGTAAAAACAAATCCAAAGAAAACAAAAGGGAAAAGAGAGATTTTACCTGATGCCCAGACTAGAACATTAAAGATAACTCATTTGGTGCAAGCCTGTTTTACAGTGGACTTCATTTGGCACTATAAAAAAGCACTTCAATAGAAATATTATGGTATGTTTAATAACAGAAAAATGACTAAAGAACCCCTAGAATACAGAAGCAAAATAGGCACTATGTAGAATTAGAACATTAACTCCTTTCTTATTGATATCCCTTAGACTTCATCCATCCTATTAGACATTTCTCTTCAGAGTTGAAGTCAGATGAGGTTCTAGGGGCAGGGCACAGAGAAGAGGCATTGATGGGGTGGCTAAAGAGCAGCCTGTGATTTTACATGGCAGCCAGCAATCTCAGGTAGGTAGAGAAAACTAAACATTTGCATTTTTATTTTATACTTCCTCACAGGTTGCCCAATAGTGGAGTTTGGTTAATTAGAAAAATTTTTAATTAAACTTTTGTTTAGCCTTCTCTGATGAAATTTCTAGAAGTATTACTATTTTTCCCAGCAAGTGAATTGAAATTTGTTGAGCATAGCTCCCCAGTGTGAAAGGCTAGACTTGTGAAACTTAAGTACAGTAAAGAACCATGATAACTAAAACTGTCACTACAATAACAAACAAAATACTACTGTATATTAGTTACCTTACTAAGGTCTCATCACAGACTATTATTTAAATATTGAGATTTGTATATTCAAATTTGATTCAATTTATAACTTTAAATTCACTCAATTTTGCAGGGGCACATAGATTGCACTGAGTGAAATAAACCTGCACTAACTAAAAGCAATAGCTAGAAATGTTATTAATTAATGTCATCTAATCATGTAGATTGAATAAATGTTATTTTATCAACTAAAATGTGTTCAAATTCATGATTTTAAAATTTTGCTAGTGGATTAGTGATTTTCAACAAAATATGTTTATTCCTTTTGGAAATGATCTATAGCTGTAATATGAGGAACACATTTTAGAAATGGTAATGAAATTCCTGACCAGAGAACCTAGAAAGTGCTAGGAAA